>NW_027516293.1:29235-62115 GCF_048772815.1 Callospermophilus lateralis | reverse complement strand
AACGAAAGTGTTTTTCGCCAGTCTCTGCATGGGGTACTTCAAGAGGAAACAAACCATAGAGATAGAACTTAGAACTACTTCATTTTGTCAAGTTTCAAGGAGCTAGCACAAACCGTGTTTGATTTAGACTTTCAAACACATCTATCTATATAGCAGAAAACAGAGTGAAACCTAAAAATTCAAAGTGTTACTGGAAACGAACGCTTGAACCTAGAAGATTGAAAGTTGGGCAGCCAAGTGGGATTAGTGAACTGATCATTACCACCAAGTATCATCAAGATTTGGTGAAAAAATGTTTGGTGAGATTTCAGCAAACTAGTAGTTTTTTGGAAGCATGGCAACCCCTTTCAAACGAAAGTGTTCTTCGCCAGTCTCTGCATGGGGTACTTCAAGAGGAAACAAACCATAGAGATAGAACTTAGAACTACTTCATTTTGTCAAGTTTCACGGAGCTAGCACAAACCGTGTTTGATTTAGAGTTTCAAACACATCTATCTATATAGCAGAAAACAGAGTGAAACCTAAAAATTCAAACTGTTACTGGAAACGAACGCTTGAACCTAGAAGAGTGAAAGTTGGGCAGCCAAGTGGGATTAGTGAACTGATCATTACCACCAAGTATCATCAAGATTTGGTGAAAAAATGTTTGCTGAGATTTCAGCAAACTAGTAGTTTTTTGGAAGCTTGGCAACCCCTTTCAAACGAAAGTGTTTTCGCCAGTCTCTGCATGGGGTACTTCAAGAGGAAACAAACCATAGAGATAGAACTTAGAACTACTTCATTTGGTCAAGTTTCAAAGAGCTAGCACAAACCGTGTTTGATTTAGAGTTTCAACACATCTATCTATATAGCAGAAAACAGAGTGAAACCTAAAAATTCAAAGTGTTACTGGAAACGAATGCTTGAACCTAGAAGAGTGAAAATTGGGCAGCCAAGTGGGCTTAGTGAACTGATCATTACCACCAAGTATCATCAAGATTTGGTGAAAAAATGTTTGCTGAGATTTCAGCAAACGAGTAGTTTTTTGGAAGCTTGGCAACCCTTTCAAACGAAAGTGTTCTTCGCCAGTCTCTGCATGTGGTACTTCAAGAGGAAACAAACCATAGAGATAGAACTTAGAACTACTTCATTTTGTCAAGTTTCAAGGAGCTAGCACAAACCGTGTTTGATTTAGAGTTTCAAACACATCTATCTATATAGCAGAAAACAGAGTGAAACCTAAAAATTCAAAGTGTTACTGGAAACGAACGCTTGAACCTAGAAGAGTGAAAATTGGGCAGCCAAGTGGGCTTAGTGAACTGATCATTACCACCAAGTATCATCAAGATTTGGTGAAAAAATGGTTGCTGAGATTTCAGCAAACGAGTAGTTTTTTGGAAGCTTGGCAACCCCTTTCAAACGAAAGTGTTCTTCGCCAGTCTCTGCATTTGGTACTTCAAGAGGAAACAAACCATAGAGATAGAACTTAGAACTACTTCATTTTGTCAAGTTTCACGGAGCTAGCACAAACCGTGTTTGATTTAGAGTTTCAAACACATCTATCTGTATAGCAGAAAACAGAGTGAAACCTAAAAATTCAAACTGTTACTGGAAACGAACTCTTGAACCTAGAAGAGTGAAAGTTGAAAAGCCAAGTGGGATTAGTGAACTGATCATTACCACCAAGTATCATCAAGATTTGGTGAAAAAATGTTTGCTGAGATTTCAGCAAACTAGTAGTTTTTTGGAAGCATGGCAACCCCTTTCAAACGAAAGTGTTTTTCGCCAGTCTCTGCATGGGGTACTTCAAGAGGAAACACACCATAGAGATAGAACTTAGAACTACTTCATTTTGTCAAGTTTCAAGGAGCTAGCACAAACCGTGTTTGATTTAGAGTTTCAAACACATCTATCTATATAGCAGAAAACAGAGTGAAACCTAAAAATTCAAAGTGTTACTGGAAACGAACGCTTGAACCTAGAAGAGTGAAAGTTGGGCAGCCAAGTGGGATTAGTGAACTGATCATTACCACCAAGTATCATCAAGATTTGGTGAAAAAATGTTTGCTGAGATTTCAGCAAACTAGTAGTTTTTTGGAAGCTTGGCAACCCCTTTCAAACGAAAGTGTTTTTCGCCAGTCTCTGCATGGGGTACTTCAAGAGGAAACAAACCATAGAGATAGAACTTAGAACTACTTCATTTTGTCAAGTTTCAAGGAGCTAGCACAAACCGTGTTTGATTTAGACTTTCAAACACATCTATCTATATAGCAGAAAACAGAGTGAAACCTAAAAATTCAAAGTGTTACTGGAAACGAACGCTTGAACCTAGAAGATTGAAAGTTGGGCAGCCAAGTGGGATTAGTGAACTGATCATTACCACCAAGTATCATCAAGATTTGGTGAAAAAATGTTTGCTGAGATTTCAGCAAACTAGTAGTTTTTTGGAAGCATGGCAACCCCTTTCAAACGAAAGTGTTCTTCGCCAGTCTCTGCATGGGGTACTTCAAGAGGAAACAAACCATAGAGATAGAACTTAGAACTACTTCATTTTGTCAAGTTTCATGGAGCGAGCACAAACCGTGTTTGATTTAGAGTTTCAAACACATCTATCTATATAGCAGAAAACAGAGTGAAACCTAAAAATTCAAACTGTTACTGGAAACGAACGCTTGAACCTAGAAGAGTGAAAGTTGGGCAGCCAAGTGGGATTAGTGAACTGATCATTACCACCAAGTATCATCAAGATTTGGTGAAAAAATGTTTGGTGAGATTTCAGCAAACTAGTAGTTTTTTGGAAGCATGGCAACCCCTTTCAAACGAAAGTGTTCTTCGCCAGTCTCTGCATGGGGTACTTCAAGAGGAAACAAACCATAGAGATAGAACTTAGAACTACTTCATTTTGTCAAGTTTCACGGAGCTAGCACAAACCGTGTTTGATTTAGAGTTTCAAACACATCTATCTATATAGCAGAAAACAGAGTGAAACCTAAAAATTCAAACTGTTACTGGAAACGATCGCTTGAACCTAGAAGAGTGAAAGTTGGGCAGCCAAGTGGGATTAGTGAACTGATCATTATCACCAAGTATCATCAAGATTTGGTGAAAAAATGTTTGCTGAGATTTCAGCAAACTAGTAGTTTTTTGGAAGCATGGCAACCCCTCTCAAACGAAAGTGTTTTTCGCCAGTCTCTGCATGTGGTACTTCAAGAGGAAACAAACCATAGAGATAGAACTTAGAACTACTTCATTTTGTCAAGTTTCAAGGAGCTAGCACAAACCGTGTTTGATTTAGAGTTTCAAACACATCTATCTATATAGCAGAAAACAGAGTGAAACCTAAAAATTCAAAGTGTTACTGGAAACGAACGCTTGAACCTAGAAGAGTGAAAATTGGGCAGCCAAGTGGGCTTAGTGAACTGATCATTACCACCAAGTATCATCAAGATTTGGTGAAAAAATGGTTGCTGAGATTTCAGCAAACGAGTAGTTTTTTGGAAGCTTGGCAACCCCTTTCAAACGAAAGTGTTCTTCGCCAGTCTCTGCATTTGGTACTTCAAGAGGAAACAAACCATAGAGATAGAACTTAGAACTACTTCATTTTGTCAAGTTTCACGGAGCTAGCACAAACCGTCTTTGATTTAGAGTTTCAAACACATCTATCTGTATAGCAGAAAACAGAGTGAAACCTAAAAATTCAAACTGTTACTGGAAACGAACTCTTGAACCTAGAAGAGTGAAAGTTAAAAAGCCAAGTGGGATTAGTGAACTGATCATTACCACCAAGTATCATCAAGATTTGGTGAAAAAATGTTTGCTGAGATTTCAGCAAACTAGTAGTTTTTTGGAAGCATGGCAACCCCTTTCAAACGAAAGTGTTTTTCGCCAGTCTCTGCATGGGGTACTTCAAGAGGAAACAAACCATAGAGATAGAACTTAGAACTACTTCATTTTGTCAAGTTTCAAGGAGCTAGCACAAACCGTGTTTGTTTTAGAGTTTCAAACACATCTATCTATATAGCAGAAAACAGAGTGAAACCTAAAAATTCAAAGTGTTACTGGAAACGAACGCTTGAACCTAGAAGAGTGAAAGTTGGGCAGCCAAGTGGGATTAGTGAACTGATCATTACCACCAAGTATCATCAAGATTTGGTGAAAAAATGTTTGCTGAGATTTCAGCAAACTAGTAGTTTTTTGGAAGCTTGGCAACCCCTTTCAAACGAAAGTGTTTTTCGCCAGTCTCTGCATGGGGTACTTCAAGAGGAAACAAACCATAGAGATAGAACTTAGAACTACTTCATTTTGTCAAGTTTCAAGGAGCTAGCACAAACCGTGTTTGATTTAGACTTTCAAACACATCTATCTATATAGCAGAAAACAGAGTGAAACCTAAAAATTCAAAGTGTTACTGGAAACGAACGCTTGAACCTAGAAGATTGAAAGTTGGGCAGCCAAGTGGGATTAGTGAACTGATCATTTCCACCAAGTATCATCAACATTTGGTGAAAAAATGTTTGGTGAGATTTCAGCAAACTAGTAGTTTTTTGGAAGCATGGCAACCCCTTTCAAACGAAAGTGTTCTTCGCCAGTCTCTGCATGGGGTACTTCAAGAGGAAACAAACCATAGAGATAGAACTTAGAACTACTTCATTTTGTCAAGTTTCACGGAGCTAGCACAAACCGTGTTTGATTTAGAGTTTCAAACACATCTATCTATATAGCAGAAAACAGAGTGAAACCTAAAAATTCAAACTGTTACTGGAAACGAACGCTTGAACCTAGAAGAGTGAAAGTTGGGCAGCCAAGTGGGATTAGTGAACTGATCATTACCACCAAGTATCATCAAGATTTGGTGAAAAAATGTTTGCTGAGATTTCAGCAAACTAGTAGTTTTTTGGAAGCTTGGCAACCCCTTTCAAACGAAAGTGTTCTTCGCCAGTCTCTGCATAGGGTACTTCAAGAGGAAACAAACCATAGAGATAGAACTTAGAACTACTTCATTTGGTCAAGTTTCAAAGAGCTAGCACAAACCGTGTTTGATTTAGAGTTTCAACACATCTATCTACATAGCAGAAAACAGAGTGAAACCTAAAAATTCAAAGTGTTACTGGAAACGAATGCTTGAACTTAGAAGAGTGAAAATTGGGCAGCCAAGTGGGCTTAGTGAACTGATCATTACCACCAAGTATCATCAAGATTTGGTGAAAAAATGTTTGCTGAGATTTCAGCAAACGAGTAGTTTTTTGGAAGCTTGGCAACCCTTTCAAACGAAAGTGTTCTTCGCCAGTCTCTGCATGTGGTACTTCAAGAGGAAACAAACCATAGAGATAGAACTTAGAACTACTTCATTTTGTCAAGTTTCAAGGAGCTAGCACAAACCGTGTTTGATTTAGAGTTTCAAACACATCTATCTATATAGCAGAAAACAGAGTGAAACCTAAAAATTCAAAGTGTTACTGGAAACGAACGCTTGAACCTAGAAGAGTGAAAATTGGGCAGCCAAGTGGGCTTAGTGAACTGATCATTACCACCAAGTATCATCAAGATTTGGTGAAAAAATGGTTGCTGAGATTTCAGCAAACGAGTAGTTTTTTGGAAGCTTGGCAACCCCTTTCAAACGAAAGTGTTCTTCGCCAGTCTCTGCATTTGGTACTTCAAGAGGAAACAAACCATAGAGATAGAACTTAGAACTACTTCATTTTGTCAAGTTTCACGGAGCTAGCACAAACCGTGTTTGATTTAGAGTTTCAAACACATCTATCTGTATAGCAGAAAACAGAGTGAAACCTAAAAATTCAAACTGTTACTGGAAACGAACTCTTGAACCTAGAAGAGTGAAAGTTGAAAAGCCAAGTGGGATTAGTGAACTGATCATTACCACCAAGTATCATCAAGATTTGGTGAAAAAATGTTTGCTGAGATTTCAGCAAACTAGTAGTTTTTTGGAAGCATGGCAACCCCTTTCAAACGAAAGTGTTTTTCGCCAGTCTCTGCATGGGGTACTTCAAGAGGAAACAAACCATAGAGATAGAACTTAGAACTACTTCATTTTGTCAAGTTTCAAGGAGCTAGCACAAACCGTGTTTGATTTAGAGTTTCAAACACATCTATCTATATAGCAGAAAACAGAGTGAAACCTAAAAATTCAAAGTGTTACTGGAAACGAACGCTTGAACCTAGAAGAGTGAAAGTTGGGCAGCCAAGTGGGATTAGTGAACTGATCATTACCACCAAGTATCATCAAGATTTGGTGAAAAAATGTTTGCTGAGATTTCAGCAAACTAGTAGTTTTTTGGAAGCTTGGCAACCCCTTTCAAACGAAAGTGTTTTTCGCCAGTCTCTGCATGGGGTACTTCAAGAGGAAACAAACCATAGAGATAGAACTTAGAACTACTTCATTTTGTCAAGTTTCAAGGAGCTAGCACAAACCGTGTTTGATTTAGAGTTTCAAACACATCTATCTATATAGCAGAAAACAGAGTGAAACCTAAAAATTCAAAGTGTTACTGGAAACGAACGCTTGAACCTAGAAGATTGAAAGTTGGGCAGCCAAGTGGGATTAGTGAACTGATCATTACCACCAAGTATCATCAAGATTTGGTGAAAAAATGTTTGGTGAGATTTCAGCAAACTAGTAGTTTTTTGGAAGCATGGCAACCCCTTTCAAACGAAAGTGTTCTTCGCCAGTCTCTGCATGGGGTACTTCAAGAGGAAACAAACCATAGAGATAGAACTTAGAACTACTTCATTTTGTCAAGTTTCACGGAGCTAGCACAAACCGTGTTTGATTTAGAGTTTCAAACACATCTATCTATATAGCAGAAAACAGAGTGAAACCTAAAAATTCAAACTGTTACTGGAAACGAACGCTTGAACCTAGAAGAGTGAAAGTTGGGCAGCCAAGTGGGATTAGTGAACTGATCATTACCACCAAGTATCATCAAGATTTGGTGAAAAAATGTTTGCTGAGATTTCAGCAAACTAGTAGTTTTTTGGAAGCTTGGCAACCCCTTTCAAACGAAAGTGTTCTTCGCCAGTCTCTGCATGGGGTACTTCAAGAGGAAACAAACCATAGAGATAGAACTTAGAACTACTTCATTTGGTCAAGTTTCAAAGAGCTAGCACAAACCGTGTTTGATTTAGAGTTTCAACACATCTATCTATATAGCAGAAAACAGAGTGAAACCTAAAAATTCAAAGTGTTACTGGAAACGAATGCTTGAACCTAGAAGAGTGAAAATTGGGCAGCCCAGTGGGCTTAGTGAACTGATCATTACCACCAAGTATCATCAAGATTTGGTGAAAAAATGTTTGCTGAGATTTCAGCAAACGAGTAGTTTTTTGGAAGCTTGGCAACCCTTTCAAACGAAAGTGTTCTTCGCCAGTCTCTGCATGGGGTACTTCAAGTGGAAACAAACCATATAGATAGAACTTAGAACTACTTCATTTTGTCAAGTTTCAAGGAGCTAGCACAAACCGTGTTTGATTTAGAGTTTCAAACACATCTATCTATATAGCAGAAAACAGAGTGAAACCTAAAAATTCAAAGTGTTACTGGAAACGAACGCTTGAACCTAGAAGATTGAAAGTTGGGCAGCCAAGTGGGATTAGTGACCTCATCGTTACCACCAAGTATCATCAAGATTTCGTGAAAAAATGTTTGCTGAGATTTCAGCAAACTAGTAGTTTTTTGGAAGCATGGCAACCCCTTTCAAACGAAAGTGTTCTTCGCCAGTCTCTGCATGGGGTACTTCAAGAGGAAACAAACCATAGAGATAGAACTTAGAACTACTTCATTTTGTCAAGTTTCACGGAGCTAGCACAAACCGTGTTTGATTTAGAGTTTCAAACACACCTATCTATATAGCAGAAAACAGAGTGAAACCTAAAAATTCAAACTGTTACTGGAAACGAACGCTTGAACCTAGAAGAGTGAAAGTTCGGCAGCCAAGTGGGATTAGTGAACTGATCATTACCACCAAGTATCATCAAGATTTGGTGAAAAAATGTTTGCTGAGATTTCAGCAAACTAGTAGTTTTTTGGAAGCTTGGCAACCCCTTTCAAACGAAAGTGTTTTTCGCCAGTCTCTGCATGGGGTACTTCAAGAGGAAACAAACCATAGAGATAGAACTTAGAACTACTTCATTTGGTCAAGTTTCAAGGAGCTAGCACAAACCGTGTTTGATTTAGAGTTTCAACACATCTATCTATATAGCAGAAAACAGAGTGAAACCTAAAAATTCAAAGTGTTACTGGAAACGAACGCTTGAACCTAGAAGAGTGAAAATTGGGCAGCCAAGTGGGCTTAGTGAACTGATCATTACCACCAAGTATCATCAAGATTTGGTGAAAAAATGTTTGCTGAGATTTCAGCAAACTAGTAGTTTTTTGGAAGCTTGGCAACCCCTTTCAAACGAAAGTGTTCTTCGCCAGTCTCTGCATGGGGTACTTCAAGAGGAAACAAACCATAGAGATAGAACTTAGAACTACTTCATTTTGTCAAGTTTCACGGAGCTAGCACAAACCGTGTTTGATTTAGAGTTTCAAACACATCTATCTATATAGCAGAAAACAGAGTGAAACCTAAAAATTCAAAGTGTTACTGGAAACGATCGCTTGAACCTAGAAGAGTGAAAGTTGGGCAGCCAAGTGGGATTAGTGAACTGATCATTATCACCAAGTATCATCAAGATTTGGTGAAAAAATGTTTGCTGAGATTTCAGCAAACTAGTAGTTTTTTGGAAGCATGGCAACCCCTCTCAAACGAAAGTGTTTTTCGCCAGTCTCTGCATGGGGTACTTCAAGAGGAAACAAACCATAGAGATAGAACTTAGAACTACTTCATTTTGTCAAGTTTCAAGGAGCTAGCACAAACCGTGTTTGATTTAGAGTTTCAAACACATCTATCTATATAGCAGAAAACAGAGTGAAACCTAAAAATTCAAAGTGTTACTGGAAACGAACGCTTGAACCTAGAAGATTGAAAGTTGGGCAGCCAAGTGGGATTAGTGAACTGATCATTACCACCAAGTATCATCAAGATTTGGTGAAAAAATGTTTGGTGAGATTTCAGCAAACTAGTAGTTTTTTGGAAGCATGGCAACCCCTTTCAAACGAAAGTGTTCTTCGCCAGTCTCTGCATGGGGTACTTCAAGAGGAAACAAACCATAGAGATAGAACTTAGAACTACTTCATTTTGTCAAGTTTCACGGAGCTAGCACAAACCGTGTTTGATTTAGAGTTTCAAACACATCTATCTATATAGCAGAAAACAGAGTGAAACCTAAAAATTCAAACTGTTACTGGAAACGAACGCTTGAACCTAGAAGAGTGAAAGTTGGGCAGCCAAGTGGGATTAGTGAACTGATCATTACCACCAAGTATCATCAAGATTTGGTGAAAAAATGTTTGGTGACATTTCAGCAAACTAGTAGTTTTTTGGAAGCATGGCAACCCCTTTCAAACGAAAGTGTTCTTCGCCAGTCTCTGCATGGGGTACTTCAAGAGGAAACAAACCATAGAGATAGAACTTAGAACTACTTCATTTTGTCAAGTTTCATGGAGCGTGCACAAACCGTGTTTGATTTAGAGTTTCAAACACATCTATCTATATAGCAGAAAACAGAGTGAAACCTAAAAATTCAAACTGTTACTGGAAACGAACGCTTGAACCTAGAAGAGTGAAAGTTGGGCAGCCAAGTGGGACTAGTGAACTGATCATTACCACCAAGTATCATCAAGATTTGGTGAAAAAATGTTTGGTGAGATTTCAGCAAACTAGTAGTTTTTTGGAAGCATGGCAACCCCTTTCAAACGAAAGTGTTCTTCGTCAGTCTCTGCATGGGGTACTTCAAGAGGAAACAAACCATAGAGATAGAACTTAGAACTACTTCATTTTGTCAAGTTTCACGGAGCTAGCACAAACCGTGTTTGATTTAGAGTTTCAAACACATCTATCTATATAGCAGAAAACAGAGTGAAACCTAAAAATTCAAACTGTTACTGGAAACGATCGCTTGAACCTAGAAGAGTGAAAGTTGGGCAGCCAAGTGGGATTAGTGAACTGATCATTATCACCAAGTATCATCAAGATTTGGTGAAAAAATGTTTGCTGAGATTTCAGCAAACTAGTAGTTTTTTGGAAGCATGGCAACCCCTCTCAAACGAAAGTGTTTTTCGCCAGTCTCTGCATGGGGTACTTCAAGAGGAAACAAACCATAGAGATAGAACTTAGAACTACTTCATTTTGTCAAGTTTCAAGGAGCTAGCACAAACCGTGTTTGATTTAGAGTTTCAAACACATCTATCTATATAGCAGAAAACAGAGTGAAACCTAAAAATTCAAAGTGTTACTGGAAACGAACGCTTGAACCTAGAAGAGTGAAAATTGGGCAGCCAAGTGGGCTTAGTGAACTGATCATTACCACCAAGTATCATCAAGATTTGGTGAAAAAATGGTTGCTGAGATTTCAGCAAACGAGTAGTTTTTTGGAAGCTTGGCAACCCCTTTCAAACGAAAGTGTTCTTCGCCAGTCTCTGCATTTGGTACTTCAAGAGGAAACAAACCATAGAGATAGAACTTAGAACTACTTCATTTTGTCAAGTTTCACGGAGCTAGCACAAACCGTGTTTGATTTAGAGTTTCAAACACATCTATCTGTATAGCAGAAAACAGAGTGAAACCTAAAAATTCAAAGTGTTACTGGAAACGAAC
Organism: Callospermophilus lateralis; assembly: GCF_048772815.1. Lineage (NCBI taxonomy): Eukaryota > Metazoa > Chordata > Mammalia > Rodentia > Sciuridae > Callospermophilus > Callospermophilus lateralis. The sequence goes on along the minus strand of NW_027516293.1, from coordinate 51,421 downwards.
GCTTGAACCTAGAAGAGTGAAAATTGGGCAGCCAAGTGCGCTTGGTGAACTGATCATTACCACCAAGTATCATCAAGATTTGGTGAAAAAATGTTTGCTGAGATTTCAGCAAACTAGTAGTTTTTTGGAAGCTTGGCAACCCCTTTCAAACGAAAGTGTTCTTCGCCAGTCTCTGCATGGGGTACTTCAAGAGGAAACAAACCATAGAGATAGAACTTAGAACTACGTCATTTGGTCAAGTTTCACGGAGCTAGCACAAACCGTGTTTGATTTAGAGTTTCAAACACATCTATCTATATAGCAGAAAACAGAGTGAAACCTAAAAATTCAAACTGTTACTGGAAACGAACGCTTGAACCTAGAAGAGTGAAAGTTGGGCAGCCAAGTGGGATTAGTGAACTGATCATTACCACCAAGTATCATCAAGATTTGGTGAAAAAATGTTTGGTGAGATTTCAGCAAACTAGTAGTTTTTTGGAAGCATGGCAACCCCTTTCAAACGAAAGTGTTCTTCGCCAGTCTCTGCATGGGGTACTTCAAGAGGAAACAAACCATAGAGATAGAACTTAGAACTACTTCATTTTGTAAAGTTTCACGGAGCGAGCACAAACCGTGTTTGATTTAGAGTTTCAAACACATCTATCTATATAGCAGAAAACAGAGTAAAACCTAAAAATTCAAACTGTTACTGGAAACGAACGCTTGAACCTAGAAGAGTGAAAGTTGGGCAGCCAAGTGGGATTAGTGAACTGATCATTACCACCAAGTATCATCAAGATTTGGTGAAAAAATGTTTGGTGAGATTTCAGCAAACTAGTAGTTTTTTGGAAGCATGGCAACCCCTTTCAAACGAAAGTGTTCTTCGCCAGTCTCTGCATGGGGTACTTCAAGAGGAAACAAACCATAGAGATAGAACTTAGAACTACTTCATTTTGTCAAGTTTCACGGAGCTAGCACAAACCGTGTTTGATTTAGAGTTTCAAACACATCTATCTATATAGCAGAAAACAGAGTGAAACCTAAAAATTCAAACTGTTACTGGAAACGATCGCTTGAACCTAGAAGAGTGAAAGTTGGGCAGCCAAGTGGGATTAGTGAACTGATCATTATCACCAAGTATCATCAAGATTTGGTGAAAAAATGTTTGCTGAGATTTCAGCAAACTAGTAGTTTTTTGGAAGCATGGCAACCCCTCTCAAACGAAAGTGTTTTTCGCCAGTTTCTGCATGGGGTACTTCAAGAGGAAACAAACCATAGAGATAGAACTTAGAACTACTTCATTTTGTCAAGTTTCAAGGAGCTAGCACAAACCGTGTTTGATTTAGAGTTTCAAACACATCTATCAATATAGCAGAAAACAGAGTGAAACCTAAAAATTCAAACTGTTACTGGAAACGAACGCTTGAACCTAGAAGAGAGAAAATTGGGCAGCCAAGTGGGCTTAGTGAACTGATCATTACCACCAAGTATCATCAAGATTTGGTGAAAAAATGGTTGCTGAGATTTCAGCAAACGAGTAGTTTTTTGGAAGCATGGCAACCCCTTTCAAACGAAAGTGTTCTTCGCCAGTCTCTGCATTTGGTACTTCAAGAGGAAACAAACCATAGAGATAGAACTTAGAACTACTTCATTTTGTCAAGTTTCACGGAGCTAGCACAAACCGTGTTTGATTTAGAGTTTCAAACACATCTATCTGTATAGCAGAAAACAGAGTGAAACCTAAAAATTCAAACTGTTACTGGAAACGAACGCTTGAACCTAGAAGAGTGAAATTTGGGAAGCCAAGTGGGATTAGTGAACTGATCATTACCACCAAGTATCATCAAGATTTGGTGAAAAAATGTTTGCTGAGATTTCAGCAAACTAGTAGTTTTTTGGAAGCATGGCAACCCCTTTCAAACGAAAGTGTTTTTCGCCAGTCTCTGCATGGGGTACTTCAAGAGGAAACAAACCATAGAGATAGAACTTAGAACTACTTCATTTTGTCAAGTTTCAAGGAGCTAGCACAAACCGTGTTTGATTTAGAGTTTCAAACACATCTATCTATATAGCAGAAAACAGAGTGAAACCTAAAAATTCAAAGTGTTACTGGAAACGAACGCTTGAACCTAGAAGATTGAAAGTTGGGCAGCCAAGTGGGCTTAGTGAACTGATCATTACCACCAAGTATCATCAAGATTTGGTGAAAAAATGTTTGCTGAGATTTCAGCAAACGAGTAGTTTTTTGGAAGCTTGGCAACCCCTTTCAAACGAAAGTGTTCTTCGCCAGTCTCTGCATGGGGTACTTCAAGAGGAAACAAACCATAGAGATAGAACTTAGAACTACTTCATTTTGTCAAGTTTCACGGAGCTAGCACAAACCGTGTTTGATTTAGAGTTTCAAACACATCTATCTATATAGCAGAAAACAGAGTGAAACCTAAAAATTCAAAGTGTTACTGGAAACGAACGCTTGAACCTAGAAGAGTGAAAGTTGGGCAGCCAAGTGGGATTAGTGAACTGATCATTACCACCAAGTATCATCAAGATTTGGTGAAAAAATGTTTGCTGAGATTTCAGCAAACTAGTAGTATTTTGGAAGCATGGCAACCCCTTTCAAACGAAAGTGTTTTTCGCCAGTCTCTGCATGGGGTACTTCAAGAGGAAACAAACCATAGAGATAGAACTTAGAACTACTTCATTTTGTCAAGTTTCAAGGAGCTAGCACAAACCGTGTTTGATTTAGAGTTTCAAACACATCTATCTATATAGCAGAAAACAGAGTGAAACCTAAAAATTCAAAGTGTTACTGGAAACGAACGCTTGAACCTAGAAGAGTGAAAGTTGGGCAGCCAAGTGGGATTAGTGAACTGATCATTACCACCAAGTATCATCAAGATTTGGTGAAAAAATGTTTGGTGAGATTTCAGCAAACTAGTAGTTTTTTTGAAGCATGGCAACCCCTTTCAAACGAAAGTGTTCTTCGCCAGTCTCTGCATGGGGTACTTCAAGAGGAAACAAACCATAGAGATAGAACTTAGAACTACTTCATTTTGTCAAGTTTCACGGAGCTAGCACAAACCGTGTTTGATTTAGAGTTTCAAACACATCTATCTATATAGCAGAAAACAGAGTGAAACCTAAAAATTCAAAGTGTTACTGGAAACGAACGCTTGAACCTAGAAGAGTGAAAGTTGGGCAGCCAAGTGGGATTAGTGAACTGATCATTACCACCAAGTATCATCAAGATTTGGTGAAAAAATGTTTGGTGAGATTTCAGCAAACTAGTAGTTTTTTGGAAGCTTCGCAACCCCTTTAAAACGAAAGTGTTCTTCGCCAGTCTCTGCATGCGGTACTTCAAGAGGAAACAAACCGTAGAGATAGAACTTAGAACTACTTCATTTTGTCAAGTTTCAAGGAGCTAGCACAAACCGTGTTTGATTTAGAGTTTCAACACATCTATCTATATAGCAGAAAACAGAGTGAAACCTAAAAATTCAAAGTGTTACTGGAAACGAACGCTTGAACCTAGAAGAGTGAAAATTGGGCAGCCAAGTGGGCTTAGTGAACTGATCATTACCACCAAGTATCATCAAGATTTGGTGAAAAAATGTTTGCTGAGATTTCAGCAAACGAGTAGTTTTTTGGAAGCTTGGCAACCCCTTTAAAACGAAAGTGTTCTTCGCCAGTGTCTGCATGGGGTACTTCAAGAGGAAACAAACCATAGAGATAGAACTTAGAACTGCTTCATTTGGTCAAGTTTCAAGGAGCTAGCAAAAACCGTGTTTGATTTAGAGTTTCAACACATCTAACTATATAGCAGAAAACAGAGTGTAACCTAAAAATTCAAAGTGTTACTGGAAACGAACGCTTGAACCTAGAAGAGTGAAAATTGGGCAGCCAAGTGGGCTTAGTGAACTGATCATTACCACCAAGTATCATCAAGATTTGGTGAAAAAATGTTTGCTGAGATTTCAGCAAACGAGTAGTTTTTTGGAAGCTTGGCAACCCCTTTCAAACGAAAGTGTTCTTCGCCAGTCTCTGCATGGGGTACTTCAAGAGGAAACAAACCATAGAGATAGAACTTAGAACTACTTCATTTGGTCAAGTTTCAAGGAGCTAGCACAAACCGTGTTTGATTTAGAGTTTCAACATATCTATCTATATAGCAGAAAACAGAGTGAAACCTAAAAATTCAAAGTGTTACTGGAAACGAACGCTTGAACCGAGAAGAGTGAAAATTGGGCAGCCAAGTGGGCTTAGTGAACTGATCATTACCACCAAGTATCATCAAGATTTGGTGAAAAAATGGTTGCTGAGATTTCAGCAAACGAGTAGTTTTTTGGAAGCTTGGCAACCCCTTTCAAACGAAAGTGTTCTTCGCCATTCTCTGCATTTGGTACTTCAAGAGGAAACAAACCATAGAGATAGAACATAGAACTACTTCATTTTGTCAAGTTTCACGGAGCTAGCACAAACCGTGTTTGATTTAGAGTTTCAAACACATGTACCTGTATAGCAGAAAACAGAGTGAAACCTAAAAATTCAAACTGTTACTGGAAACGAACGCTTGAACCTAGAAGAGTGAAAGTTGGGAAGCCAAGTGGGATTAGTGAACTGATCATTACCACCAAGTATCATCAAGATTTGGTGAAAAAATGTTTGCTGAGATTTCAGCAAACTAGTAGTTTTTTGGAAGCATGGCAACCCCTTTCAAACGAAAGTGTTTTTCGCCAGTCTCTGCATGGGGTACTTCAAGAGGAAACAAACCATAGAGATAGAACTTAGAACTACTTCATTTTGTCAAGTTTCAAGGAGCTAGCACAAACCGTGTTTGATTTAGAGTTTCAAACACATCTATCTATATAGCAGAAAACAGAGTGAAACCTAAAAATTCAAAGTGTTACTGGAAACGAACGCTTGAACCTAGAAGAGTGAAAGTTGGGCAGCCAAGTGGGATTAGTGAACTGATCATTACCACCAAGTATCATCAAGATTTGGTGAAAAAATGTTTGCTGAGATTACAGCAAACTAGTAGTTTTTTGGAAGCATGGCAACCCCTTTCAAACGAAAGTGTTTTTCGCCAGTCTCTGCATGGGGTACTTCAAGAGGAAACAAACCATAGAGATAGAACTTAGAACTACTTCATTTTGTCAAGTTTCAAGGAGCTAGCACAAACCGTGTTTGATTTAGAGTTTCAACACATCTATCTATATAGCAGAAAACAGAGTGAAACCTAAAAATTCAAAGTGTTACTGGAAACGAACGCTTGAACCTAGAAGAGTGAAAATTGGGCAGCCAAGTGGGCTTAGTGAACTGATCATTACCACCAAGTATCATCAAGATTTGGTGAAAAAATGTTTGCTGAGATTTCAGCAAACTAGTAGTTTTTTGGAAGCTTGGCAACCCCTTTCAAACGAAAGTGTTCTTCGCCAGTCTCTACATGGGGTACTTCAAGAGGAAACAAACCATAGAGATAGAACTTAGAACTACTTTATTTTGTCAAGTTTCACGGAGCTAGCACAAACCGTGTTTGATTTAGAGTTTCAAACACATCTATCTATATAGCAGAAAACAGAGTGAAACCTAAAAATTCAAAGTGTTACTGGAAACGAACGCTTGAACCTAGAAGATTGAAAGTTGGGCAGCCAAGTGGGATTAGTGAACTGATCATTACCACCAAGTATCATCAAGATTTGGTGAAAAAATGTTTGGTGAGATTTCAGCAAACTAGTAGTTTTTTGGAAGCAAGGCAACCCCTTTCAAACGAAAGTGTTCTTCGCCAGTCTCTGCATGGGGTACTTCAAGAGGAAACAAACCATAGAGATAGAACTTAGAACTACTTCATTTTGTCAAGTTTCACGAAGCTAGCACAAACCGTGTTTGATTTAGAGTTTCAAACACATCTATCTATATAGCAGAAAACAGAGTGAAACCTAAAAATTCAAACTGGTACTGGAAACGAATGCTTGAACCTAGAAGAGTGAAAGTTGGGCAGCCAAGTGGGATTAGTGAACTGATCATTACCACCAAGTATCATCAAGATTTGGTGAAAAAATGTTTGCTGAGATTTCAGCAAACTAGTAGTTTTTTGGAAGCTTGGCAACCCCTTTCAACGGAAAGTGTTCTTCGCCAGTCTCTGCATGGGGTACTTCAAGAGGAAACAAACCATAGAGATAGAACTTAGAACTACTTCATTTGGTCAAGTTTCAAGGAGCTAGCACAAACCGTGTTTGATTTAGAGTTTCAACACATCTATCTATATAGGAGAAAACAGAGTGAAACCTAAAAATTCAAAGTGTTACTGGAAACGAACGCTTGAACCTAGAAGAGTGAAAATTGGGCAGCCAAGTGGGCTTAGTGAACTGATCATTACCACCAAGTATCATCAAGATTTGGTGAAAAAATGTTTGCTGAGATTTCAGCAAACGAGTAGTTTTTTGGAAGCTTGGCAACCCTTTCAAACGAAAGTGTTCTTCGCCAGTCTCTGCATGGGGTACTTCAAGTGGAAACAAACCATAGAGATAGAACTTAGAACTACTTCATTTTGTCAAGTTTCAAGGAGCTAGCACAAACCGTGTTTGATTTAGAGTTTCAAACACATCTATCTATATAGCAGAAAACAGAGTGAAACCTAAAAATTCAAAGTGTTACTGGAAACGAACGCTTGAACCTAGAAGATTGAAAGTTGGGCAGCCAAGTGGGATTAGTGACCTCATCGTTACCACCAAGTATCATCAAGATTTCGTGAAAAAATGTTTGCTGAGATTTCAGCAAACTAGTAGTTTTTTGGAAGCATGGCAACCCCTTTCAAACGAAAGTGTTCTTCGCCAGTCTCTGCATGGGGTACTTCAAGAGGAAACAAACCATAGAGATAGAACTTAGAACTACTTCATTTTGTCAAGTTTCACGGAGCTAGCACAAACCGTGTTTGATTTAGAGTTTCAAACACATCTATCTATATAGCAGAAAACAGAGTGAAACCTAAAAATTCAAACTGTTACTGGAAACGACGCTTGAACCTAGAAGAGTGAAAGTTGGGCAGCCAAGTGGGATTAGTGAACTGATCATTACCACCAAGTATCATCAAGATTTGGTGAAAAAATGTTTGCTGAGATTTCAGCAAACTAGTAGATTTTGGAAGCTTGGCAACCCCTTTCAAACGAAAGTGTTTTTCGCCAGTCTCTGCATGGGGTACTTCAAGAGGAACAAACCAGAGAGATAGAACTTAGAACTACTTCATTTGGTCAAGTTTCAAGGAGCTAGCACAAACCGTGTTTGATTTAGAGTTTCAACACATCTATCTATATAGCAGAAAACAGAGTGAAACCTAAAAATTCAAAGTGTTACTGGAAACGAACGCTTGAACCTAGAAGAGTGAAAATTGGGCAGCCAAGTGCGCTTAGTGAACTGATCATTACCACCAAGTATCATCAAGATTTGGTGAAAAAATGTTTGCTGAGATTTCAGCAAACTAGTAGTTTTTTGGAAGCTTGGCAACCCCTTTCAAACGAAAGTGTTCTTCGCCAGTCTCTGCATGGGGTACTTCAAGAGGAAACAAACCATAGAGATAGAACTTAGAACTACTTCATTTGGTCAAGTTTCACGGAGCTAGCACAAACCGTGTTTGATTTAGAGTTTCAAACACATCTATCTATATAGCAGAAAACAGAGTGAAACCTAAAAATTCAAACTGTTACTGGAAATGAACGCTTGAACTTAGAAGAGTGAAAGTTGGGCAGCCAAGTGGGATTAGTGAACTGATCATTACCACCAAGTATCATCAAGATTTGGTGAAAAAATGTTTGGTGAGATTTCAGCAAACTAGTAGTTTTTTGGAAGCATGGCAACCCCTTTCAAACGAAAGTGTTCTTCGCCAGTCTCTGCATGGGGTACTTCAAGAGGAAACAAACCATAGAGATAGAACTTAGAACTACTTCATTTTGTAAAGTTTCACAGAGCGAGCACAAACCGTGTTTGATTTAGAGTTTCAAACACATCTATCTATATAGCAGAAAACAGAGTAAAACCTAAAAATTCAAACTGTTACTGGAAACGAACGCTTGAACCTAGAAGAGTGAAAGTTGGGCAGCCAAGTGGGATTAGTGAACTGATCATTACCACCAAGTATCATCAAGATTTGGTGAAAAAATGTTTGGTGAGATTTCAGCAAACTAGTAGTTTTTTGGAAGCATGGCAACCCCTTTCAAACGAAAGTGTTCTTCGCCAGTCTCTGCATGGGGTACTTCAAGAGGAAACAAACCATAGAGATAGAACTTAGAACTACTTCATTTTGTCAAGTTTCACGGAGCTAGCACAAACCGTGTTTGATTTAGAGTTTCAAACACATCTATCTATATAGCAGAAAACAGAGTGAAACCTAAAAATTCAAACTGTTACTGGAAACGATCGCTTGAACCTAGAAGAGTGAAAGTTGGGCAGCCAAGTGGGATTAGTGAACTGATCATTACCACCAAGTATCATCAAGATTTGGTGAAAAAATGGTTGCTGAGATTTCAGCAAACTAGTAGTTTTTTGGAAGCATGGCAACCCCTCTCAAACGAAAGTGTTTTTCGCCAGTTTCTGCATGGGGTACTTCAAGAGGAAACAAACCATAGAGATAGAACTTAGAACTACTTCATTTTGTCAAGTTTCAAGGAGCTAGCACAAACCGTGTTTGATTTAGAGTTTCAAACACATCTATCTATATAGCAGAAAACAGAGTGAAACCTAAAAATTCAAAGTGTTACTGGAAACGAACGCTTGAACCTAGAAGAGTGAAAATTGGGCAGCCAAGTGGGCTTAGTGAACTGATCATTACCACCAAGTATCATCAAGATTTGGTGAAAAAATGGTTGCTGAGATTTCAGCCAACGAGTAGTTTTTTGGAAGCTTGGCAACCCCTTTCAAAAGAAAGTGTTCTTCGCCAGTCTCTGCATTTGGTACTTCAAAAGGAAGCAAACCATAGAGATAGAACTTAGAACTACTTCATTTTGTCAAGTTTCACGGAGCTAGCACAAACCGTGTTTGATTTAGAGTTGCAAACACATCTATCTGTATAGCAGAAAACAGAGTGAAACCTAAAAATTTAAACTGTTACTGGAAATGAACGCTTGAACCTAGAAGAGTGAAAGTTGGGAAGCCAAGTGGGATTAGTGAACTGATCATTACCACCAAGTATCATCAAGATTTGGTGAAAAAATGTTTGCTGAGATTTCAGCAAACTAGTAGTTTTTTGGAAGCATGGCAACCCCTTTCAAACGAAAGTGTTTTTCGCCAGTCTCTGCATGGGGTACTTCAAGAGGAAACAAACCATAGAGATAGAACTTAGAACTACTTCATTTTGTCAAGTTTCAAGGAGCTAGCACAAACCGTGTTTGATTTAGAGTTTCAAACACATCTATCTATATAGCAGAAAACAGAGTGAAACCTAAAAATTCAAAGTGTTACTGGAAACGAACGCTTGAACCTAGAAGATTGAAAGTTGGGCAGCCAAGTGGGCTTAGTGAACTGATCATTACCACCAAGTATCATCAAGATTTGGTGAAAAAATGGTTGCTGAGATTTCAGCAAACTAGTAGTTTTTTGGAAGCTTGGCAACCCCTTTCAAACGAAAGTGTTCTTCGCCAGTCTCTGCATTTGGTACTTCAAGAGGAAACAAACCATAGAGATAGAACTTAGAACTACTTCATTTTGTCAAGTTTCAAGGAGCTAGCACAAACCGTGTTTGATTTAGAGTTTCAAACACATCTATCGATATAGCAGAAAACAGAGTGAAACCTAAAAATTCAAACTGTTACTGGAAACGAACGCTTGAACCTAGAAGAGTGAAAGTTGGGCAGCCAAGTGGGATTAGTGAACTGATCATTACCACCAAGTATCATCAAGATTTGGTGAAAAAATGTTTGCTGAGATTTCAGCAAACTAGTAGTTTTTTGGAAGCATGGCAACCCCTCTCAAACGAAAGTGTTTTTCGCCAGTTTCTGCATGGGGTACTTCAAGAGGAAACAAACCATAGAGATAGAACTTAGAACTACTTCATTTTGTCAAGTTTCAAGGAGCTAGCACAAACCGTGTTTGATTTAGAGTTTCAAACACATCTATCTATATAGCAGAAAACAGAGTGAAACCTAAAAATTCAAAGTGTTACTGGAAACGAACGCTTGAACCTAGAAGAGTGAAAATTGGGCAGCCAAGTGGGCTTAGTGAACTGATCATTACCACCAAGTATCATCAAGATTTGGTGAAAAAATGGTTGCTGAGATTTCAACAAACGAGTAGTTTTTTGGAAGCTTGGCAACCCCTTTCAAACGAAAGTGTTCTTCGCCAGTCTCTGCATTTGGTACTTCAAGAGGAAACAAACCATAGAGATAGAACTTAGAACTACTTCATTTTGTCAAGTTTCACGGAGCTAGCACAAACCGTGTTTGATTTAGAGTTTCAAACACATCTATCTATATAGCAGAAAACAGAGTGAAACCTAAAAATTCAAACTGTTACTGGAAACGAACGCTTGAACCTAGAAGAGTGAAAGTTGGGCAGCCAAGTGGGATTAGTGAACTGATCATTACCACCAAGTATCATCAAGATTTGGTGAAAAAATGTTTGCTGAGATTTCAGCAAACTAGTAGTTTTTTGGAAGCATGGCAACCCCTTTCAAACGAAAGTGTTTTTCGCCAGTCTCTGCATGGGGTACTTCAAGAGGAAACAAACCATAGAGATAGAACTTAGAACTACTTCATTTTGTCAAGTTTCAAGGAGGTAGCACAAACCGTGTTTGATTTAGAGTTTCAAACACATCTATCTATATAGCAGAAAACAGAGTGAAACCTAAAAATTCAAACTGTTACTGGAAACGAACGCTTGAACCTAGAAGAGTGAAAGTTGGGCAGCCAAGTGGGATTAGTGAACTGATCATTCCCACCAAGTATCATCAAGATTTGGTGAAAAAATGTTTGCTGAGATTTCAGCAAACTAGTAGTTTTTTGGAAGCATGGCAACCCCTCTCAAACGAAAGTGTTTTTCGCCAGTTTCTGCATGGGGTACTTCAAGAGGAAACAAACCATAGAGGTAGAACTTAGAACTACTTCATTTTGTCAAGTTTCAAGGAGCTAGCACAAACCGTGTTTGATTTAGAGTTTCAAACACATCTATCTATATAGCAGAAAACAGAGTGAAACCTAAAAATTCAAAGTGTTACTGGAAACGAACGCTTGAACCTAGAAGAGTGAAAATTGGGCAGCCAAGTGGGCTTAGTGAACTGATCATTACCACCAAGTATCATCAAGATTTGGTGAAAAAATGGTTGCTGAGATTTCAGCCAACGAGTAGTTTTTTGGAAGCTTGGCAACCCCTTTCAAAAGAAAGTGTTCTTCGCCAGTCTCTGCATTTGGTACTTCAAAAGGAAGCAAACCATAGAGATAGAACTTAGAACTACTTCATTTTGTCAAGTTTCACGGAGCTAGCACAAACCGTGTTTGATTTAGAGTTTCAAACACATCTATCTATATAGCAGAAAACAGAGTGAAACCTAAAAATTCAAACTGTTACTGGAAACGAACGCTTGAACCTAGAAGAGTGAAAGTTGGGAAGCCAAGTGGGATTAGTGAACTGATCATTACCACCAAGTATCATCAAGATTTGGTGAAAAAATGTTTGCTGAGATTTCAGCAAACTAGTAGTTTTTTGGAAGCATGGCAACCCCTTTCAAACGAAAGTGTTTTTCGCCAGTCTCTGCATGGGGTACTTCAAGAGGAAACAAACCATAGAGATAGAACTTAGAACTACTTCATTTTGTCAAGTTTCAAGGAGCTAGCACAAACCGTGTTTGATTTAGAGTTTCAAACACATCTATCTATATAGCAGAAAACAGAGTGAAACCTAAAAATTCAAACTGTTACTGGAAACGAACGCTTGAACCTAGAAGATTGAAAGTTGGGCAGCCAAGTGGGCTTAGTGAACTGATCATTACCACCAAGTATCATCAAGATTTGGTAAAAAAATGGTTGCTGAGATTTCAGCAAACTAGTAGTTTTTTGGAAGCTTGGCAACCCCTTTCAAACGAAAGTGTTCTTCGCCAGTCTCTGCATTTGGTACTTCAAGAGGAAACAAACCATAGAGATAGAACTTAGAACTACTTCATTTTGTCAAGTTTCACGGAGCTAGCAAAAACCATGTTTGATTTAGAGTTTCAAACACATCTATCTATATAGCAGAAAACAGAGTGAAACCTAAAAATTCAAACTGTTACTGGAAACGAACGCTTGAACCTAGAAGAGTGAAAGTTGGGCAGCCAAGTGGGATTAGTGAACTGATCATTCCCACCAAGTATCATCAAGATTTGGTGAAAAAATGTTTGCTGAGATTTCAGCAAACTAGTAGTTTTTTGGAAGCATGGCAACCCCTCTCAAACGAAAGTGTTTTTCGCCAGTTTCTGCATGGGGTACTTCAAGAGGAAACAAACCATAGAGGTAGAACTTAGAACTACTTCATTTTGTCAAGTTTCAAGGAGCTAGCACAAACCGTGTTTGATTTAGAGTTTCAAACACATCTATCTATATAGCAGAAAACAGAGTGAAACCTAAAAATTCAAAGTGTTACTGGAAACGAACGCTTGAACCTAGAAGAGTGAAAATTGGGCAGCCAAGTGGGCTTAGTGAACTGATCATTACCACCAAGTATCATCAAGATTTGGTGAAAAAATGGTTGCTGAGATTTCAGCCAACGAGTAGTTTTTTGGAAGCTTGGCAACCCCTTTCAAAAGAAAGTGTTCTTCGCCAGTCTCTGCATTTGGTACTTCAAAAGGAAGCAAACCATAGAGATAGAACTTAGAACTACTTCATTTTGTCAAGTTTCACGGAGCTAGCACAAACCGTGTTTGATTTAGAGTTTCAAACACATCTATCTGTATAGCAGAAAACAGAGTGAAACCTAAAAATTCAAACTGTTACTGGAAACGAACGCTTGAACCTAGAAGAGTGAAAGTTGGGCAGCCAAGTGGGATTAGTGAACTGATCATTACCACCAAGTATCATCAAGATTTGGTGAAAAAATGTTTGCTGAGATTTCAGCAAACTAGTAGTTTTTTGGAAGCATGGCAACCCCTTTCAAACGAAAGTGTTTTTCGCCAGTCTCTGCATGGGGTACTTCAAGAGGAAACAAACCATAGAGATAGAACTTAGAACTACTTCATTTTGTCAAGTTTCAAGGAGCTAGCACAAACCGTGTTTGATTTAGAGTTTCAAACACATCTATCTATATAGCAGAAAACAGAGTGAAACCTAAAAATTCAAACTGTTACTGGAAACGAACGCTTGAACCTAGAAGATTGAATGTTGGGCAGCCAAGTGGGCTTAGTGAACTGATCATTACCACCAAGTATCATCAAGATTTGGTAAAAAAATGGTTGCTGAGATTTCAGCAAACTAGTAGTTTTTTGGAAGCTTGGCAACCCCTTTCAAACGAAAGTGTTCTTCGCCAGTCTCTGCATTTGGTACTTCAAGAGGAAACAAACCATAGAGATAGAACTTAGAACTACTTCATTTTGTCAAGTTTCACGGAGCTAGCAAAAACCGTGTTTGATTTAGAGTTTCAAACACATCTATCTATATAGCAGAAAACAGAGTGAAACCTAAAAATTCAAACTGTTACTGGAAACGAACGCTTGAACCTAGAAGAGTGAAAGTTGGGCAGCCAAGTGGGATTAGTGAACTGATCATTACCACCAAGTATCATCAAGATTTGGTGAAAAAATGTTTGCTGAGATTTCAGCAAACTAGTAGTTTTTTGGAAGCATGGCAACCCCTCTCAAACGAAAGTGTTTTTCGCCAGTTTCTGCATGGGGTACTTCAAGAGGAAACAAACCATAGAGGTAGAACTTAGAACTACTTCATTTTGTCAAGTTTCAAGGAGCTAGCACAAACCGTGTTTGATTTAGAGTTTCAAACACATCTATCTATATAGCAGAAAACAGAGTGAAACCTAAAAATTCAAAGTGTTACTGGAAACGAACGCTTGAACCTAGAAGAGTGAAAATTGGGCAGCCAAGTGGGCTTAGTGAACTGATCATTACCACCAAGTATCATCAAGATTTGGTGAAAAAATGGTTGCTGAGATTTCAGCAAACGAGTAGTTTTTTGGAAGCTTGGCAACCCCTTTCAAAAGAAAGTGTTCTTCGCCAGTCTCTGCATTTGGTACTTCAAAAGGAAGCAAACCATAGAGATAGAACTTAGAACTACTTCATTTTGTCAAGTTTCACGGAGCTAGCACAAACCGTGTTTGATTTAGAGTTTCTAACACATCTATCTGTATAGCAGAAAACAGAGTGAAACCTAAAAATTCAAACGGTTACTGGAAACGAACGCTTGAACCTAGAAGAGTGAAAGTTGGGAAGCCAAGTGGGATTAGTGAACTGATCATTACCACCAAGTATCATCAAGATTTGGTGAAAAAATGTTTGCTGAGATTTCAGCAAACTAGTAGTTTTTTGGAAGCATGGCAACACCTTTCAAACGAAAGTGTTTTTCGCCAGTCTCTGCATGGGGTACTTCAAGAGGAAACAAACCATAGAGATAGAACTTAGAACTACTTCATTTTGTCAAGTTTCAAGGAGCTAGCACAAACCGTGTTTGATTTAGAGTTTCAAACACATCTATCTATATAGCAGAAAACAGAGTGAAACCTAAAAATTCAAACTGTTACTGGAAACGAACGCTTGAACCTAGAAGATTGAAAGTTGGGCAGCCAAGTGGGCTTAGTGAACTGATCATTACCACCAAGTATCATCAAGATTTGGTAAAAAAATGGTTGCTGAGATTTCAGCAAACTAGTAGTTTTTTGGAAGCTTGGCAACCCCTTTCAAACGAAAGTGTTCTTCGCCAGTCTCTGCATTTGGTACTTCAAGAGGAAACAAACCATAGAGATAGAACTTAGAACTACTTCATTTTGTCAAGTTTCACGGAGCTAGCAAAAACCATGTTTGATTTAGAGTTTCAAACACATCTATCTATATAGCAGAAAACAGAGTGAAACCTAAAAATTCAAACTGTTACTGGAAACGAACGCTTGAACCTAGAAGAGTGAAAGTTGGGCAGCCAAGTGGGATTAGTGAACTGATCATTCCCACCAAGTATCATCAAGATTTGGTGAAAAAATGTTTGCTGAGATTTCAGCAAACTAGTAGTTTTTTGGAAGCATGGCAACCCCTCTCAAACGAAAGTGTTTTTCGCCAGTTTCTGCATGGGGTACTTCAAGAGGAAACAAACCATAGAGGTAGAACTTAGAACTACTTCATTTTGTCAAGTTTCAAGGAGCTAGCACAAACCGTGTTTGATTTAGAGTTTCAAACACATCTATCTATATAGCAGAAAACAGAGTGAAACCTAAAAATTCAAAGTGTTACTGGAAACGAACGCTTGAACCTAGAAGAGTGAAAATTGGGCAGCCAAGTGGGCTTAGTGAACTGATCATTACCACCAAGTATCATCAAGATTTGGTGAAAAAATGGTTGCTGAGATTTCAGCCAACGAGTAGTTTTTTGGAAGCTTGGCAACCCCTTTCAAAAGAAAGTGTTCTTCGCCAGTCTCTGCATTTGGTACTTCAAAAGGAAGCAAACCATAGAGATAGAACTTAGAACTACTTCATTTTGTCAAGTTTCACGGAGCTAGCACAAACCGTGTTTGATTTAGAGTTTCAAACACATCTATCTATATAGCAGAAAACAGAGTGAAACCTAAAAATTCAAACTGTTACTGGAAACGAACGCTTGAACCTAGAAGAGTGAAAGTTGGGCAGCCAAGTGGGATTAGTGAACTGATCATTACCACCAAGTATCATCAAGATTTGGTGAAAAAATGTTTGCTGAGATTTCAGCAAACTAGTAGTTTTTTGGAAGCATGGCAACCCCTTTCAAACGAAAGTGTTTTTCGCCAGTCTCTGCATGGGGTACTTCAAGAGGAAACAAACCATAGAGATAGAACTTAGAACTACTTCATTTTGTCAAGTTTCAAGGAGCTAGCACAAACCGTGTTTGATTTAGAGTTTCAAACACATCTATCTATATAGCAGAAAACAGAGTGAAACCTAAAAATTCAAAGTGTTACTGGAAACGAACGCTTGAACCTAGAAGAGTGAAAGTTGGGCAGCCAAGTGGGATTAGTGAACTGATCATTACCACCAAGTATCATCAAGATTTGGTGAAAAAATGTTTGCTGAGATTTCAGCAAACTAGTAGTTTTTTGGAAGCATGGCAACCCTTTCAAACGAAATAGTTTTTCGCCAGTCTCTGCATGGGGTACTTCAAGAGGAAACAAACCATAGAGATAGAACTTAGAACTACTTCATTTTGTCAAGTTTCACGGAGCTAGCACAAACCGTGTTTGATTTAGAGTTTCAAACACATCTATCTATATAGCAGAAAACAGAGTGAAACCTAAAAATTCAAACTGTTACTGGAAACGAACGCTTGAACCTAGAAGAGTGAAAGTTGGGCAGCCAAGTGGGATTAGTGAACTGATCATTACCACCAAGTATCATCAAGATTTGGTGAAAAAATGTTTGCTGAGATTTCAGCAAACTAGTAGTTTTTTGGAAGCATGGCAACCCCTTTCAAACGAAAGTGTTTTTCGCCAGTCTCTGCATGGGGTACTTCAAGAGGAAACAAACCATAGAGATAGAACTTAGAACTACTTCATTTTGTCAAGTTTCAAGGAGCTAGCACAAACCGTGTTTGATTTAGAGTTTCAAACACATCTATCTATATAGCAGAAAACAGAGTGAAACCTAAAAATTCAAAGTGTTACTGGAAACGAACGCTTGAACCTAGAAGATTGAAAGTTGGGCAGCCAAGTGGGCTTAGTGAACTGATCATTACCACCAAGTATCATCAAGATTTGGTGAAAAAATGTTTGCTGAGATTTCAGCAAACTAGTAGTTTTTTGGAAGCATGGCAACCCCTTTCAAACGAAAGTGTTTTTCGCCAGTCTCTGCATGGGGTACTTCAAGAGGAAACAAACCATAGAGATAGAACTTAGAACTACTTCATTTTGTCAAGTTTCAAGGAGCTAGCACAAACCGTGTTTGATTTAGAGTTTCAAACACATCTATCTATATAGCAGAAAACAGAGTGAAACCTAAAAATTCAAACTGTTACTGGAAACGAACTCTTGAACCTAGAAGAGTGAAAGTTAAAAAGCCAAGTGGGATTAGTGAACTGATCATTACCACCAAGTATCATCAAGATTTGGTGAAAAAATGTTTGCTGAGATTTCAGCAAACTAGTAGTTTTTTGGAAGCATGGCAACCCCTTTCAAACGAAAGTGTTTTTCGCCAGTCTCTGCATGGGGTACTTCAAGAGGAAACAAACCATAGAGATAGAACTTAGAACTACTTCATTTTGTCAAGTTTCAAGGAGCTAGCACAAACCGTGTTTGATTTAGAGTTTCAAACACATCTATCTATATAGCAGAAAACAGAGTGAAACCTAAAAATTCAAAGTGTTACTGGAAACGAACGCTTGAACCTAGAAGAGTGAAAGTTGGGCAGCCAAGTGGGATTAGTGAACTGATCATTACCACCAAGTATCATCAAGATTTGGTGAAAAAATGTTTGCTGAGATTTCAGCAAACTAGTAGTTTTTTGGAAGCTTGGCAACCCCTTTCAAACGAAAGTGTTTTTCGCCAGTCTCTGCATGGGGTACTTCAAGAGGAAACAAACCATAGAGATAGAACTTAGAACTACTTCATTTTGTCAAGTTTCAAGGAGCTAGCACAAACCGTGTTTGATTTAGACTTTCAAACACATCTATCTATATAGCAGAAAACAGAGTGAAACCTAAAAATTCAAAGTGTTACTGGAAACGAACGCTTGAACCTAGAAGATTGAAAGTTGGGCAGCCAAGTGGGATTAGTGAACTGATCATTACCACCAAGTATCATCAAGATTTGGTGAAAAAATGTTTGGTGAGATTTCAGCAAACTAGTAGTTTTTTGGAAGCATGGCAACCCCTTTCAAACGAAAGTGTTCTTCGCCAGTCTCTGCATGGGGTACTTCAAGAGGAAACAAACCATAGAGATAGAACTTAGAACTACTTCATTTTGTCAAGTTTCACGGAGCTAGCACAAACCGTGTTTGATTTAGAGTTTCAAACACATCTATCTATATAGCAGAAAACAGAGTGAAACCTAAAAATTCAAACTGTTACTGGAAACGAACGCTTGAACCTAGAAGAGTGAAAGTTGGGCAGCCAAGTGGGATTAGTGAACTGATCATTACCACCAAGTATCATCAAGATTTGGTGAAAAAATGTTTGCTGAGATTTCAGCAAACTAGTAGTTTTTTGGAAGCTTGGCAACCCCTTTCAAACGAAAGTGTTCTTCGCCAGTCTCTGCATGGGGTACTTCAAGAGGAAACAAACCATAGAGATAGAACTTAGAACTACTTCATTTGGTCAAGTTTCAAAGAGCTAGCACAAACCGTGTTTGATTTAGAGTTTCAACACATCTATCTATATAGCAGAAAACAGAGTGAAACCTAAAAATTCAAAGTGTTACTGGAAACGAATGCTTGAACCTAGAAGAGTGAAAATTGGGCAGCCAAGTGGGCTTAGTGAACTGATCATTACCACCAAGTATCATCAAGATTTGGTGAAAAAATGTTTGCTGAGATTTCAGCAAACGAGTAGTTTTTTGGAAGCTTGGCAACCCTTTCAAACGAAAGTGTTCTTCGCCAGTCTCTGCATGTGGTACTTCAAGAGGAAACAAACCATAGAGATAGAACTTAGAACTACTTCATTTTGTCAAGTTTCAAGGAGCTAGCACAAACCGTGTTTGATTTAGAGTTTCAAACACATCTATCTATATAGCAGAAAACAGAGTGAAACCTAAAAATTCAAAGTGTTACTGGAAACGAACGCTTGAACCTAGAAGAGTGAAAATTGGGCAGCCAAGTGGGCTTAGTGAACTGATCATTACCACCAAGTATCATCAAGATTTGGTGAAAAAATGGTTGCTGAGATTTCAGCAAACGAGTAGTTTTTTGGAAGCTTGGCAACCCCTTTCAAACGAAAGTGTTCTTCGCCAGTCTCTGCATTTGGTACTTCAAGAGGAAACAAACCATAGAGATAGAACTTAGAACTACTTCATTTTGTCAAGTTTCACGGAGCTAGCACAAACCGTGTTTGATTTAGAGTTTCAAACACATCTATCTGTATAGCAGAAAACAGAGTGAAACCTAAAAATTCAAACTGTTACTGGAAACGAACTCTTGAACCTAGAAGAGTGAAAGTTGAAAAGCCAAGTGGGATTAGTGAACTGATCATTACCACCAAGTATCATCAAGATTTGGTGAAAAAATGTTTGCTGAGATTTCAGCAAACTAGTAGTTTTTTGGAAGCATGGCAACCCCTTTCAAACGAAAGTGTTTTTCGCCAGTCTCTGCATGGGGTACTTCAAGAGGAAACAAACCATAGAGATAGAACTTAGAACTACTTCATTTTGTCAAGTTTCAAGGAGCTAGCACAAACCGTGTTTGATTTAGAGTTTCAAACACATCTATCTATATAGCAGAAAACAGAGTGAAACCTAAAAATTCAAAGTGTTACTGGAAACGAACGCTTGAACCTAGAAGAGTGAAAGTTGGGCAGCCAAGTGGGATTAGTGAACTGATCATTACCACCAAGTATCATCAAGATTTGGTGAAAAAATGTTTGCTGAGATTTCAGCAAACTAGTAGTTTTTTGGAAGCTTGGCAACCCCTTTCAAACGAAAGTGTTTTTCGCCAGTCTCTGCATGGGGTACTTCAAGAGGAAACAAACCATAGAGATAGAACTTAGAACTACTTCATTTTGTCAAGTTTCAAGGAGCTAGCACAAACCGTGTTTGATTTAGAGTTTCAAACACATCTATCTATATAGCAGAAAACAGAGTGAAACCTAAAAATTCAAAGTGTTACTGGAAACGAACGCTTGAACCTAGAAGATTGAAAGTTGGGCAGCCAAGTGGGATTAGTGAACTGATCATTACCACCAAGTATCATCAAGATTTGGTGAAAAAATGTTTGGTGAGATTTCAGCAAACTAGTAGTTTTTGGAAGCATGGCAACCCCTTTCAAACGAAAGTGTTCTTCGCCAGTCTCTGCATGGGGTACTTCAAGAGGAAACAAACCATAGAGATAGAACTTAGAACTACTTCATTTTGTCAAGTTTCACGGAGCTAGCACAAACCGTGTTTGATTTAGAGTTTCAAACACATCTATCTATATAGCAGAAAACAGAGTGAAACCTAAAAATTCAAACTGTTACTGGAAACGAACGCTTGAACCTAGAAGAGTGAAAGTTGGGCAGCCAAGTGGGATTAGTGAACTGATCATTACCACCAAGTATCATCAAGATTTGGTGAAAAAATGTTTGCTGAGATTTCAGCAAACTAGTAGTTTTTTGGAAGCTTGGCAACCCCTTTCAAACGAAAGTGTTCTTCGCCAGTCTCTGCATGGGGTACTTCAAGAGGAAACAAACCATAGAGATAGAACTTAGAACAACTTCATTTGGTCAAGTTTCAAAGAGCTAGCACAAACCGTGTTTGATTTAGAGTTTCAACACATCTATCTATATAGCAGAAAACAGAGTGAAACCTAAAAATTCAAAGTGTTACTGGAAACGAATGCTTGAACCTAGAAGAGTGAAAATTGGGCAGCCAAGTGGGCTTAGTGAACTGATCATTACCACCAAGTATCATCAAGATTTGGTGAAAAAAATGTTTGCTGAGATTTCAGCAAACGAGTAGTTTTTTGGAAGCTTGGCAACCCTTTCAAACGAAAGTGTTCTTCGCCAGTCTCTGCATGGGGTACTTCAAGTGGAAACAAACCATATAGATAGAACTTAGAACTACTTCATTTTGTCAAGTTTCAAGGAGCTAGCACAAACCGTGTTTGATTTAGAGTTTCAAACACATCTATCTATATAGCAGAAAACAGAGTGAAACCTAAAAATTCAAAGTGTTACTGGAAACGAACGCTTGAACCTAGAAGATTGAAAGTTGGGCAGCCAAGTGGGATTAGTGACCTCATCGTTACCACCAAGTATCATCAAGATTTCGTGAAAAAATGTTTGCTGAGATTTCAGCAAACTAGTAGTTTTTTGGAAGCATGGCAACCCCTTTCAAACGAAAGTGTTCTTCGCCAGTCTCTGCATGGGGTACTTCAAGAGGAAACAAACCATAGAGATAGAACTTAGAACTACTTCATTTTGTCAAGTTTCACGGAGCTAGCACAAACCGTGTTTGATTTAGAGTTTCAAACACACCTATCTATATAGCAGAAAACAGAGTGAAACCTAAAAATTCAAACTGTTACTGGAACGAACGCTTGAACCTAGAAGAGTGAAAGTTCGGCAGCCAAGTGGGATTAGTGAACTGATCATTACCACCAAGTATCATCAAGATTTGGTGAAAAAATGTTTGCTGAGATTTCAGCAAACTAGTAGTTTTTTGGAAGCTTGGCAACCCCTTTAAAACGAAAGTGTTCTTCGCCAGTCTCTGCATGGGGTACTTCAAGAGGAAACAAACCATAGAGATAGAACTTAGAACTACTTCATTTGGTCAAGTTTCAAGGAGCTAGCACAAACCGTGTTTGATTTAGAGTTTCAACACATCTATCTATATAGCAGAAAACAGAGTGAAACCTAAAAATTCAAAGTGTTACTGGAAACGAACGCTTGAACCTAGAAGAGTGAAAATTGGGCAGCCAAGTGGGCTTAGTGAACTGATCATTACCACCAAGTATCATCAAGATTTGGTGAAAAAATGTTTGCTGAGATTTCAGCAAACTAGTAGTTTTTTGGAAGCTTGGCAACCCCTTTCAAACGAAAGTGTTCTTCGCCAGTCTCTGCATGGGGTACTTCAAGAGGAAACAAACCATAGAGATAGAACTTAGAACTACTTCATTTTGTCAAGTTTCACGGAGCTAGCACAAACCGTGTTTGATTTAGAGTTTCAAACACATCTATCTATATAGCAGAAAACAGAGTGAAACCTAAAAATTCAAAGTGTTACTGGAAACGATCGCTTGAACCTAGAAGAGTGAAAGTTGGGCAGCCAAGTGGGATTAGTGAACTGATCATTATCACCAAGTATCATCAAGATTTGGTGAAAAAATGTTTGCTGAGATTTCAGCAAACTAGTAGTTTTTTGGAAGCATGGCAACCCCTCTCAAACGA
>NW_027516293.1:0-29035 GCF_048772815.1 Callospermophilus lateralis | reverse complement strand
CCCACTTGGCTCACCAAATTTTGTTCTTCTAGGTTGAAGCGTTCGTCTACAGTAGCAGTTTTTATATTTAGGTTTCACTCTGTTCTCTCATATATAGATAGATGAATTTGGAATTCTAAATCCAACATGGTTTGTAGTAGCTCTTTGAAACTTGACAAAATAAAGGAGTTCTCAGATTTGTCTCTATGGTTTGTTTCCTCTTGAAGTAGCCCTAGGCACAGACTGTGGAAAAGCACTTTCAATGAGAGGGGTTGCCAAGCTTCTAAGAAATAACGAGTTTACGAAATACCAGCAAATATTTTTTCACCCAATCTTGATGATACTTGGTGGTAATGATGAGTACAAAGATCCCACTTGGCTAACCAAATTTTGTTCTTCTAGGTTGAAGCGTTCGTCTACAGTAGCAGTTTTTATATTTAGGTTTCCCTCTGTTCTCTCCTATATAGATAGATGAATTTGGAACTCTAAATCCAACATGGATTGTAGTAGCTCTTTGAAACTTGACAAAACAAAAGGAGTTCTCAGTTTTGTCTCTATGGTTTGTTTCCACTTCAAGTAGCCCTAGGCACAGACTGTGGAAGCACTTTCATTGAGATGGGTTGCCAAGCTTCTAAGAAATAACGAGTTTCCAAAATACCAGCAAATACTTTTTCACCCAATCTTGATGATACTTGGTGGTAATGATCAGTACACAAATCCCACATGGCTCAACAATTTTGTTCTTCTACGTTGAAGCGTTCATCTACAGGAGCAGTTTTTATATGTAGGTTTCACACTGTTCTCTCATATATAGATAGATGAATTTGGAACTCTAAATCCAACATGGTTGTAGTAGCTCTTTGAAACTTGACAAAATAAAGGAGTTCTCAGTTTTGTCTCTATGGTTTGTTTCCTCTTCAAGTAGCACTAGGCACAGACTGTGGAAAAGCAATTTCATTGAGAGTGGTTGCCAAGCTTCTAAGAAATTACAAGTTTCCGAAACACCAGGAAATATTTTTTCACCCAATCTTGATGATACTTGGTGGTAATGATCAGTACACAAATCCCACTTGGCTCACCAAATTTTGTTCTTCTAGGTTGAAGCGTTCGTCTACAGTAGCAGTTTTTATATTTAGGTTTCTGTCTGTTCTCTCCTATATAAATAGATGAATTTGGAACTCTAAATCCAACATGGATTGTAGTAGCTCTTTAAAACTTGACAAAATAAAGGAGTTCTCAATTTTGTCTCTATGGTTTGTTTCCTCTTCAAGTAGCCCTAGGCACAGACTGTGGAAAAGCACTTTCATTGAGAGGGGTTGCCAAGCTTCTAAGAAATAACGAGTTTCCGAAATACCAGCAAATATTTTTTCACCCAATTTTGATGATACTTGGTGGTAATGATCAGTACACAAATCCCACTTGGCTCACCAAATTTTGTTCTTCTAGGTTGAAGCGTTCGTCTACAGTAGCAGTTTTTATATTTAGGTTTCACTCTGTTCTCTCATATATAGATAGATGAATTTGGAATTCTAAATCCAACATGGTTTGTAGTAGCTCTTTGAAACTTGACAAAATAAAGGAGTTCTCAGATTTGTCTCTATGGTTTGTTTCCTCTTGAAGTAGCCCTAGGCACAGACTGTGGAAAAGCACTTTCAATGAGAGGGGTTGCCAAGCTTCTAAATAATAACGAGTTTACGAAATACCAGCAAATATTTTTTCACCCAATCTTGATGATACTTGGTGGTAATGATGAGTACAAAGATCCCACTTGGCTCACCAAATTTTGTTCTTCTAGGTTGAAGCGTTCGTCTACAATAGCAGTTTTTATATTTAGGTTTCCCTCTGTTCTCTCCTATATAGATAGATGAATTTGGAACTCTAAATCCAACATGGATTGTAGTAGCTCTTTGAAACTTGACAAAACAAAAGGAGTTCTCAGTTTTGTCTCTATGGTTTGTTTCCACTTCAAGTAGCCCTAGGCACAGACTGTGGAAGCAATTTCATTGAGATGGGTTGCCAAGCTTCTAAGAAATAACGAGTTTCCAAAATACCAGCAAATACTTTTCACCCAATCTTGATGATACTTGGTGGTAATGATCAGTACACAAATCCCACATGGCTCAAACAATTTTGTTCTTCTACGTTGAAGCGTTCATCTACAGGAGCAGTTTTTATATGTAGGTTTCACACTGTTCTCTCATATATAGATAGATGAATTTGGAACTCTAAATCCAACATGGTTGTAGTAGCTCTTTGAAACTTGACAAAATAAAGGAGTTCTCAGTTTTGTCTCTATGGTTTGTTTCCTCTTCAAGTAGCACTAGGCACAGACTGTGGAAAAGCACTTTCATTGAGAGTGGTTGCCAAGCTTCTAATAATTACAAGTTTCCGAAACACCAGCAAATATTTTTTCACCCAATCTTGATGATACTTGGTGGTAATGATAAGTACACAAATCCCACTTGGCTCACCCAATTTTGTTCTTCTACGTTGAAGCGTTCGTCTACAGGAGCAGTTTTATATTTAGGTTTCACTCTGTTCTCTCATATATAGATAGATGAATTTGGAACTCTAAATCCAACATGGTTTGTAGTAGCTCTTTGAAACTTGACAAAATAAAGTAGTTCTCAGTTTTGTCTCTATGGTTTGTTTCCTCTTCAAGTAGCCCTAGGCACAGACTGTGGAAGCACTTTCATTGAGATGGGTTGCCAAGCTTCTAAGAAATAACGAGTTTCCAAAATACCAGCAAATATTTTTTCACCCAATCTTGATGATACTTGGTGGTAATGATCAGTTCACAAATCCCACTTGGCTCACCCAATTTTGTTCTTCTACGTTGAAGCGTTCGTCTACAGGAGCAGTTTTTATATTTAGGTTTCACTCTGTTCTCTCATATGTAGATAGATGAATTTGGAACTCTAAATCCAACATGGTTTGTAGTAGCTCTTTGAAACTTGACAAAATAAAGGAGTTCTCAGTTTTGTCTCTATGGTTTGTTTCCTCTTCAAGTAGCCCTAGGCAAAGACTGTGGAAAAGCACTTTCATTGAGAGTGGTTGCCAAGCTTCTAAGAAATTACAAGTTTCCGAAACACCAGCAAATATTTTTTCACCCAATCTTGATGATACTTGGTGGTAATGCTCAGTACATAAATCCCACTTGGCTCACCAAATTTTGTTCTTCTAGGTTGAAGCGTTCGTCTACAGTAGCAGTTTTTATATTTAGGTTTCTGTCTGTTCTCTCCTATATAGATAGATGAATTTGGAACTCTAAATCCAACATGGATTGTTGTAGCTCTTTGAAACTTGACAAAATAAAGGAGTTCTCAGTTTTGTCTCTATGGTTTGTTTCCTCTTCAAGTAGCCCTAGGCACAGACTGTGGAAAAGCACTTTCATTGAGAGGGGTTGCCAAGCTTCTAAGAAATAACGAGTTTCCGAAATACCAGTAAATATTTTTTCACCCAATTTTGATGATACTTGGTGGTAATGATCAGTACACAAATCCCACTTGGCTCACCAAATTTTGTTCTTCTAGGTTGAAGCGTTCGTCTACAGTAGCAGTTTTTATATTTAGGTTTCTGTCTGTTCTCTACTATATAAATAGATGAATTTGGAACTCTAAATCCAACATGGATTGTAGTAGCTCTTTGAAACTTGACAAAATAAAGGAGTTCTCAATTTTGTCTCTATGGTTTGTTTCCTCTTCAAGTAGCCCTAGGCACAGACTGTGGAAAAGCACTTTCATTGAGAGGGGTTGCCAAGCTTCTAAGAAATAACGAGTTTACGAAATACCAGCAAATATTTTTTCACCCAATCTTGATGATACTTGGTGGTAATGATGAGTACAAAGATCCCACTTGGCTAACCAAATTTTGTTCTTCTAGGTTGAAGCGTTCGTCTACAGTAGCAGTTTTTATATTTAGGTTTCCCTCTGTTCTCTCCTATATAGATAGATGAATTTGGAACTCTAAATCCAACATGGATTGTAGTAGCTCTTTGAAACTTGACAAAACAAAAGGAGTTCTCAGTTTTGTCTCTATGGTTTGTTTCCACTTCAAGTAGCCCTAGGCACAGACTGTGGAAGCACTTTCATTGAGATGGGTTGCCAAGCTTCTAAGAAATAACGAGTTTCCAAAATACCAGCAAATACTTTTTCACCCAATCTTGATGATACTTGGTGGTAATGATCAGTACACAAATCCCACATGGCTCAAACAATTTTGTTCTTCTACGTTGAAGCGTTCATCTACAGGAGCAGTTTTTATATGTAGGTTTCACACTGTTCTCTCATATATAGATAGATGAATTTGGAACTCTAAATCCAACATGGTTGTAGTAGCTCTTTGAAACTTGACAAAATAAAGGAGTTCTCAGTTTTGTCTCTATGGTTTGTTTCCTCTTCAAGTAGCACTAGGCACAGACTGTGGAAAAGCACTTTCATTGAGAGTGGTTGCCAAGCTTCTAATAATTACAAGTTTCCGAAACACCAGCAAATATTTTTTCACCCAATCTTGATGATACTTGGTGGTAATGATAAGTACACAAATCCCACTTGGCTCACCCAATTTTGTTCTTCTACGTTGAAGCGTTCGTCTACAGGAGCAGTTTTTATATTTAGGTTTCACTCTGTTCTCTCATATATAGATAGATGAATTTGGAACTCTAAATCCAACATGGTTTGTAGTAGCTCTTTGAAACTTGACAAAATAAAGAAGTTCTCAGTTTTGTCTCTATGGTTTGTTTCCTCTTTAAGTAGCCCTAGGCACAGACTGTGGAAGCACTTTCATTGAGATGGGTTGCCAAGCTTCTAAGAAATAACGAGTTTCCAAAATACCAGCAAATATTTTTTCACCCAATCTTGATGATACTTGGTGGTAATGATCAGTTCACAAATCCCACTTGGCTCACCCAATTTTGTTCTTCTACGTTGAAGCGTTCGTCTACAGGAGCAGTTTTTATATTTAGGTTTCACTCTGTTCTCTCATATGTAGATAGATGAATTTGGAACTCTAAATCCAACATGGTTTGTAGTAGCTCTTTGAAACTTGACAAAATAAAGGAGTTCTCAGTTTTGTCTCTATGGTTTGTTTCCTCTTCAAGTAGCCCTAGGCACAGACTGTGGAAAAGCACTTTCATTGAGAGTGGTTGCCAAGCTTCTAAGAAATTACAAGTTTCCGAAACACCAGCAAATATTTTTTCACCCAATCTTGATGATACTTGGTGGTAATGCTCAGTACATAAATCCCACTTGGCTCACCAAATTTTGTTCTTCTAGGTTGAAGCGTTCGTCTACAGTAGCAGTTTTTATATTTAGGTTTCTGTCTGTTCTCTCCTATATAGATAGATGAATTTGGAACTCTAAATCCAACATGGATTGTTGTAGCTCTTTGAAACTTGACAAAATAAAGGAGTTCTCAGTTTTGTCTCTATGGTTTGTTTCCTCTTCAAGTAGCCCTAGGCACAGACTGTGGAAAAGCACTTTCATTGAGAGGGGTTGCCAAGCTTCTAAGAAATAACGAGTTTCCGAAATACCAGTAAATATTTTTTCACCCAATTTTGATGATACTTGGTGGTAATGATCAGTACACAAATCCCACTTGGCTCACCAAATTTTGTTCTTCTAGGTTGAAGCGTTCGTCTACAGTAGCAGTTTTTATATTTAGGTTTCACTCTGTTCTCTCCTATATAAATAGATGAATTTGGAACTCTAAATCCAACATGGATTGTAGTAGCTCTTTGAAACTTGACAAAATAAAGGAGTTCTCAATTTTGTCTCTATGGTTTGTTTCCTCTTCAAGTAGCCCTAGGCACAGACTGTGGAAAAGCACTTTCATTGAGAGGGGTTGCCAAGCTTCTAAGAAATAACGAGTTTACGAAATACCAGCAAATATTTTTTCACCCAATCTTGATGATACTTGGTGGTAATGATGAGTACAAGGATCCCACTTGGCTAACCAAATTTTGTTCTTCTAGGTTGAAGCGTTCGTCTACAGTAGCAGTTTTTATATTTAGGTTTCCCTCTGTTCTCTCCTATATAGATAGATGAATTTGGAACTCTAAATCCAACATGGATTGTAGTAGCTCTTTGAAACTTGACAAAACAAAAGGAGTTCTCAGTTTTGTCTCTATGGTTTGTTTCCACTTCAAGTAGCCCTAGGCACAGACTGTGGAAGCACTTTCATTGAGATGGGTTGCCAAGCTTCTAAGAAATAACGAGTTTCCAAAATACCAGCAAATACTTTTTCACCCAATCTTGATGATACTTGGTGGTAATGATCAGTACACAAATCCCACATGGCTCAAACAATTTTGTTCTTCTACGTTGAAGCGTTCATCTACAGGAGCAGTTTTTATATGTAGGTTTCACACTGTTCTCTCATATATAGATAGATGAATTTGGAACTCTAAATCCAACATGGTTGTAGTAGCTCTTTGAAACTTGACAAAATAAAGGAGTTCTCAGTTTTGTCTCTATGGTTTGTTTCCTCTTCAAGTAGCACTAGGCAGAGACTGTGTAAAAGCAATTTCATTGAGAGTGGTTGCCAAGCTTCTAAGAAATTACAAGTTTCCGAAACACCAGGAAATATTTTTTCACCCAATCTTGATGATACTTGGTGGTAATGATCAGTACACAAATCCCACTTGGCTCACCAAATTTTGTTCTTCTAGGTTGAAGCGTTCGTCTACAGTAGCAGTTTTTATATTTAGGTTTCTGTCTGTTCTCTCCTATATAAATAGATGAATTTGGAACTCTAAATCCAACATGGATTGTAGTAGCTCTTTAAAACTTGACAAAATAAAGGAGTTCTCAATTTTGTCTCTATGGTTTGTTTCCTCTTCAAGTAGCCCTAGGCACAGACTGTGGAAAAGCACTTTCATTGAGAGGGGTTGCCAAGCTTCTAAGAAATAACGAGTTTCCGAAATACCAGCAAATATTTTTTCACCCAATTTTGATGATACTTGGTGGTAATGATCAGTACACAAATCCCACTTGGCTCACCAAATTTTGTTCTTCTAGGTTGAAGCGTTCGTCTACAGTAGCAGTTTTTATATTTAGGTTTCACTCTGTTCTCTCATATATAGATAGATGAATTTGGAATTCTAAATCCAACATGGTTTGTAGTAGCTCTTTGAAACTTGACAAAATAAAGGAGTTCTCAGATTTGTCTCTATGGTTTGTTTCCTCTTGAAGTAGCCCTAGGCACAGACTGTGGAAAAGCACTTTCAATGAGAGGGGTTGCCAAGCTTCTAAATAATAACGAGTTTACGAAATACCAGCAAATATTTTTTCACCCAATCTTGATGATACTTGGTGGTAATGATGAGTACAAAGATCCCACTTGGCTCACCAAATTTTGTTCTTCTAGGTTGAAGCGTTCGTCTACAATAGCAGTTTTTATATTTAGGTTTCCCTCTGTTCTCTCCTATATAGATAGATGAATTTGGAACTCTAAATCCAACATGGATTGTAGTAGCTCTTTGAAACTTGACAAAACAAAAGGAGTTCTCAGTTTTGTCTCTATGGTTTGTTTCCACTTCAAGTAGCCCTAGGCACAGACTGTGGAAGCACTTTCATTGAGATGGGTTGCCAAGCTTCTAAGAAATAACGAGTTTCCAAAATACCAGCAAATACTTTTTCACCCAATCTTGATGATACTTGGTGGTAATGATCAGTACACAAATCCCACATGGCTCAAACAATTTTGTTCTTCTACGTTGAAGCGTTCATCTACAGGAGCAGTTTTTATATGTAGGTTTCACACTGTTCTCTCATATATAGATAGATGAATTTGGAACTCTAAATCCAACATGGTTGTAGTAGCTCTTTGAAACTTGACAAAATAAAGGAGTTCTCAGTTTTGTCTCTATGGTTTGTTTCCTCTTCAAGTAGCACTAGGCACAGACTGTGGAAAAGCACTTTCATTGAGAGTGGTTGCCAAGCTTCTAATAATTACAAGTTTCCGAAACACCAGCAAATATTTTTTCACCCAATCTTGATGATACTTGGTGGTAATGATAAGTACACAAATCCCACTTGGCTCACCCAATTTTGTTCTTCTACGTTGAAGCGTTCGTCTACAGGAGCAGTTTTTATATTTAGGTTTCACTCTGTTCTCTCATATATAGATAGATGAATTTGGAACTCTAAATCCAACATGGTTTGTAGTAGCTCTTTGAAACTTGACAAAATAAAGAAGTTCTCAGTTTTGTCTCTATGGTTTGTTTCCTCTTTAAGTAGCCCTAGGCACAGACTGTGGAAGCACTTTCATTGAGATGGGTTGCCAAGCTTCTAAGAAATAACGAGTTTCCAAAATACCAGCAAATATTTTTTCACCCAATCTTGATGATACTTGGTGGTAATGATCAGTTCACAAATCCCACTTGGCTCACCCAATTTTGTTCTTCTACGTTGAAGCGTTCGTCTACAGGAGCAGTTTTTATATTTAGGTTTCACTCTGTTCTCTCATATGTAGATAGATGAATTTGGAACTCTAAATCCAACATGGTTTGTAGTAGCTCTTTGAAACTTGACAAAATAAAGGAGTTCTCAGTTTTGTCTCTATGGTTTGTTTCCTCTTCAAGTAGCCCTAGGCACAGACTGTGGAAAAGCACTTTCATTGAGAGTGGTTGCCAAGCTTCTAAGAAATTACAAGTTTCCGAAACACCAGCAAATATTTTTTCACCCAATCTTGATGATACTTGGTGGTAATGCTCAGTACATAAATCCCACTTGGCTCACCAAATTTTGTTCTTCTAGGTTGAAGCGTTCGTCTACAGTAGCAGTTTTTATATTTAGGTTTCTGTCTGTTCTCTCCTATATAGATAGATGAATTTGGAACTCTAAATCCAACATGGATTGTTGTAGCTCTTTGAAACTTGACAAAATAAAGGAGTTCTCAGTTTTGTCTCTATGGTTTGTTTCCTCTTCAAGTAGCCCTAGGCACAGACTGTGGAAAAGCACTTTCATTGAGAGGGGTTGCCAAGCTTCTAAGAAATAACGAGTTTCCGAAATACCAGTAAATATTTTTTCACCCAATTTTGATGATACTTGGTGGTAATGATCAGTACACAAATCCCACTTGGCTCACCAAATTTTGTTCTTCTAGGTTGAAGCGTTCGTCTACAGTAGCAGTTTTTATATTTAGGTTTCTGTCTGTTCTCTCCTATATAAATAGATGAATTTGGAACTCTAAATCCAACATGGATTGTAGTAGCTCTTTGAAACTTGACAAAATAAAGGAGTTCTCAATTTTGTCTCTATGGTTTGTTTCCTCTTCAAGTAGCCCTAGGCACAGACTGTGGAAAAGCACTTTCATTGAGAGGGGTTGCCAAGCTTCTATGAAATAACGAGTTTCCGAAATACCAGCAAATATTTTTTCACCCAATTTTGATGATACTTGGTGGTAATGATCAGTACACAAATCCCACTTGGCTCACCAAATTTTGTTCTTCTAGGTTGAAGCGTTCGTCTACAGTAGCAGTTTTTATATTTAGGTTTCACTCTGTTCTCTCATATATAGATAGATGAATTTGGAATTCTAAATCCAACATGGTTTGTAGTAGCTCTTTGAAACTTGACAAAATAAAGGAGTTCTCAGATTTGTCTCTATGGTTTGTTTCCTCTTGAAGTAGCCCTAGGCACAGACTGTGGAAAAGCACTTTCAATGAGAGGGGTTGTCAAGCTTCTAAGAAATAACGAGTTTACGAAATACCAGCAAATATTTTTTCACCCAATCTTGATGATACTTGGTGGTAATGATGAGTACAAAGATCCCACTTGGCTAACCAAATTTTGTTCTTCTAGGTTGAAGCGTTCGTCTACAGTAGCAGTTTTTATATTTAGGTTTCCCTCTGTTCTCTCCTATATAGATAGATGAATTTGGAACTCTAAATCCAACATGGATTGTAGTAGCTCTTTGAAACTTGACAAAACAAAAGGAGTTCTCAGTTTTGTCTCTATGGTTTGTTTCCACTTCAAGTAGCCCTAGGCACAGACTGTGGAAGCACTTTCATTGAGATGGGTTGCCAAGCTTCTAAGAAATAACGAGTTTCCAAAATACCAGCAAATACTTTTTCACCCAATCTTGATGATACTTGGTGGTAATGATCAGTACACAAATCCCACATGGCTCAAACAATTTTGTTCTTCTACGTTGAAGCGTTCATCTACAGGAGCAGTTTTTATATGTAGGTTTCACACTGTTCTCTCATATATAGATAGATGAATTTGGAACTCTAAATCCAACATGGTTGTAGTAGCTCTTTGAAACTTGACAAAATAAAGGAGTTCTCAGTTTTGTCTCTATGGTTTGTTTCCTCTTCAAGTAGCACTAGGCACAGACTGTGGAAAAGCAATTTCATTGAGAGTGGTTGCCAAGCTTCTAAGAAATTACAAGTTTCCGAAACACCAGGAAATATTTTTTCACCCAATCTTGATGATACTTGGTGGTAATGATCAGTACACAAATCCCACTTGGCTCACCAAATTTTGTTCTTCTAGGTTGAAGCGTTCGTCTACAGTAGCAGTTTTTATATTTAGGTTTCTGTCTATTCTCTCATATATAGATAGATGAATTTGGAATTCTAAATCCAACATGGTTTGTAGTAGCTCTTTGAAACTTGACAAAATAAAGGAGTTCTCAGATTTGTCTCTATGGTTTGTTTCCTCTTGAAGTAGCCCTAGGCACAGACTGTGGAAAAGCACTTTCAATGAGAGGGGTTGCCAAGCTTCTAAAAAATAACGAGTTTACGAAATACCAGCAAATATTTTTTCACCCAATCTTGATGATACTTGGTGGTAATGATGAGTACAAAGATCCCACTTGGCTCACCAAATTTTGTTCTTCTAGGTTGAAGCGTTCGTCTACAATAGCAGTTTTTATATTTAGGTTTCCCTCTGTTCTCTCCTATATAGATAGATGAATTTGGAACTCTAAATCCAACATGGATTGTAGTAGCTCTTTGAAACTTGACAAAACAAAAGGAGTTCTCAGTTTTGTCTCTATGGTTTGTTTCCACTTCAAGTAGCCCTAGGCACAGACTGTGGAAGCACTTTCATTGAGATGGGTTGCCAAGCTTCTAAGAAATAACGAGTTTCCAAAATACCAGCAAATACTTTTTCACCCAATCTTGATGATACTTGGTGGTAATGATCAGTACACAAATCCCACATGGCTCAAACAATTTTGTTCTTCTACGTTGAAGCGTTCATCTACAGGAGCAGTTTTTATATGTAGGTTTCACACTGTTCTCTCATATATAGATAGATGAATTTGGAACTCTAAATCCAACATGGTTGTAGTAGCTCTTTGAAACTTGACAAAATAAAGGAGTTCTCAGTTTTGTCTCTATGGTTTGTTTCCTCTTCAAGTAGCACTAGGCACAGACTGTGGAAAAGCACTTTCATTGAAAGTGGTTGCCAAGCTTCTAATAATTACAAGTTTCCGAAACACCAGCAAATATTTTTTCACCCAATCTTGATGATACTTGGTGGTAATGATAAGTACACAAATCCCACTTGGCTCACCCAATTTTGTTCTTCTACGTTGAAGCGTTCGTGTACAGGAGCAGTTTTTATATTTAGGTTTCACTCTGTTCTCTCATATATAGATAGATGAATTTGGAACTCTAAATCCAACATGGTTTGTAGTAGCTCTTTGAAACTTGACAAAATAAAGAAGTTCTCAGTTTTGTCTCTATGGTTTGTTTCCTCTTTAAGTAGCCCTAGGCACAGACTGTGGAAGCACTTTCATTGAGATGGGTTGCCAAGCTTCTAAGAAATAACGAGTTTCCAAAATACCAGCAAATATTTTTTCACCCAATCTTGATGATACTTGGTGGTAATGATCAGTTCACAAATCCCACTTGGCTCACCCAATTTTGTTCTTCTACGTTGAAGCGTTCGTCTACAGGAGCAGTTTTTATATTTAGGTTTCACTCTGTTCTCTCATATGTAGATAGATGAATTTGGAATTCTAAATCCAACATGGTTTGTAGTAGCTCTTTGAAACTTGACAAAATAAAGGAGTTCTCAGTTTTGTCTCTATGGTTTGTTTCCTCTTCAAGTAGCCCTAGGCACAGACTGTGGAAAAGCACTTTCATTGAGAGTGGTTGCCAAGCTTCTAAGAAATTACAAGTTTCCGAAACACCAGCAAATATTTTTTCACCCAATCTTGATGATACTTGGTGGTAATGCTCAGTACATAAATCCCACTTGGCTACCAAATTTTGTTCTTCTAGGTTGAAGCGTTCGTCTACAGTAGCAGTTTTTATATTTAGGTTTCTGTCTGTTCTCTCCTATATAGATAGATGAATTTGGAACTCTAAATCCAACATGGATTGTTGTAGCTCTTTGAAACTTGACAAAATAAAGGAGTTCTCAGTTTTGTCTCTATGGTTTGTTTCCTCTTCAAGTAGCCCTAGGCACAGACTGTGGAAAAGCACTTTCATTGAGAGGGGTTGCCAAGCTTCTAAGAAATAACGAGTTTCCGAAATACCAGTAAATATTTTTTCACCCAATTTCGATGATACTTGGTGGTAATGATCAGTACACAAATCCCACTTGGCTCACCAAATTTTGTTCTTCTAGGTTGAAGCGTTCGTCTACAGTAGCAGTTTTTATATTTAGGTTTCACTCTGTTCTCTCCTATATAGATAGATGAATTTGGAACTCTAAATCCAACATGGTTTGTAGTAGCTCTTTGAAACTTGACAAAATAAAGGAGTTCTCAGTTTTGTCTCTATGGTTTCTTTCCTCTTCAAGTAGCCCTACTCCCAGTCTGTGGAAAAGCACTTTCATTGAGAGGGGTTGCCAAGCTTCTAAGAAATTACGAGTTTCCGAAATACCAGGAAATATTTTTTCACCCAATCTTGATGATACTTGGTGGTAATGATCAGTACACAATTCCCACTTGGCTCACCAAATTTTTTTCTTCTAGGTTGAAGTGTTCGTCTACAGTAGCAGTTTTTATATTTAGGTTTCCCTCTGTTCTCTCCTGTATAGATAGATGAATTTGGAACCATAATCCAACATGGTTTGTAGTAGCTC
The DNA here is from genome assembly GCF_048772815.1 of Callospermophilus lateralis. Taxonomy (NCBI): domain Eukaryota; kingdom Metazoa; phylum Chordata; class Mammalia; order Rodentia; family Sciuridae; genus Callospermophilus; species Callospermophilus lateralis. Next base: position 16,010 of record NW_027516293.1, on the reverse strand, counting down.
TTTGATTCTTGACAAAATAAAGAAATTCTGAGTTTTGTCTCTATGGTTTGTTTCCTCTTGAAGTAGCCCTAGGCACAGACTGTGGAAAAGCACTTTCAATGAGAGGGGTTGCCAAGCTTCTAAGAAATAACGAGTTTACGAAATACCAGCAAATATTTTTTCACCCAATCTTGATGATACTTGGTGGTAATGATGAGTACACAGATCCCACTTGGCTCACCAAATTTTGTTCTTCTAGGTTGAAGCGTTCGTGTACAGTAGCAGTTTTTATATTTAGGTTTCCCTCTGTTCTCTCCTATATAGATAGATGAATTTGGAACTCTAATCCAACATGGTTTGTAGTAGCTCTTTGAAACTTGACAAAATAAAGGAGTTCTCAGTTTTGTCTCTATGGTTTCTTTCCTCTTCAAGTAGCCCTAGTCACAGACTGTGGAAAAGCACTTTCATTGAGAGAGGTTGCCAAGCTTCTAAGAAATTACGAGTTTCTGAAATACCAGGAAATATTTTTTCACCCAATCTTGGTGATACTTGGTGGTAATGATCAGTACACAATTCCCACTTGGCTCACCAAATTTTGTTCTTCTAGGTTGAAGCGTTCGTCTACAGTAGCAGTTTTTATATTTAGGTTTCCCTCTGTTCTCTCCTGTATAGATAGATGAATTTGGAACCATAATCCAACATGGTTTGTAGTAGCTCTTTGAATCTTGACAAAATAAAGAAATTCTGAGTTTTGTCTCTATGGTTTGTTTCCTCTTGAAGTAGCCCTAGGCACAGACTGTGGAAAAGCACTTTCAATGAGAGGGGTTGCCAAGCTTCTAAGAAATAACGAGTTTACGAAATACCAGCAAATATTTTTTCACCCAATCTTGATGATACTTGGTGGTAATGATGAGTACACAGATCCCACTTGGCTCACCAAATTTTGTTCTTCTAGGTTGAACCGTTCGTGTACAGTAGCAGTTTTTATATTTAGGTTTCCCTCTGTTCTCTCCGATATAGATAGATGAATTTGGAACTCTAAATCCAACATGGTTTGTAGTAGCTCTTTGAAACTTGACAAAATAAAGGAGTTCTCAGTTTTGTCTCTATGGTTTCTTTCCTCTTCATGTAGCCCTAGTCACAGACTGTGGAAAAGCACTTTCATTGAGAGGGGTTGCCAAGCTTCTAAGAAATTACGAGTTTCCGAAATACCAGGAAATATTTTTTCACCCAATCTTGATGATACTTGGTGGTAATGATCAGTACACAAATCCCACTTGGCTCACCAAATTTTGTTCTTCTAGGTTGAAGCGTTCGTCTACAGTAGCAGTTTTTATATTTAGGTTTCCCTCTGTTCTCTCCTGTATAGATAGATGAATTTGGAACCATAATCCTACATGGTTTGTAGTAGCTCTTTGAATCTTGACAAAATAAAGAAGTTCTGAGTTTTGTCTCTATGGTTTGTTTCCTCTTGAAGTAGCCCTAGGCACAGACTGTGGAAAAGCACTTTCAATGAGAGGGGTTGCCAAGCTTCTAAGAAATAACGAGTTTACGAAATACCAACAAATATTTTTTCACCCAATCTTGATGACACTTGGTGGTAATGATGAGTACACAGATCCCACTTGGCTCACCAAATTTTGTTCTTCTAGGTTGAAGCGTTCGTCTACAGTAGCAGTTTTTATATTTAGGTTTCCCTCTGTTCTCTCCTATATAGATAGATGAATTTGGAACTCTAAATCCAACATGGTTTGTAGTTGCTCTTTGAATCTTGACAAAATAAAGAAGTTCTGAGTTTTGTCCCTATGGTTTGTTTCCTCTTGAAGTAGCCCTAGGCACAGACTGTGGAAAAGCACTTTCAATGAGAGGGGTTGCCAAGCTTCTAAGAAATAACGAGTTTACGAAATACCAGCAAATATTTTTTCACCCAATCTTGATGATACTTGGTGGTAATGATGAGTACACAGATCCCACTTGGCTCACCAAATTTTGTTCTTCTACGTTGAAGCGTTCGTCTACAGTAGCAGTTTTTATATTTAGGTTTCCCTCTGTTCTCTCCTATATAGATAGATGAATTTGGAACTCTAAATCCAACATGGATTGTAGTAGCTCTTTGAAACTTGACAAAATAAAGGAGTTCTCAGTTTTGTCTCTATGGTTTGTTTCCTCTTCAAGTAGCCCTAGGCACAGACTGTGGAAGCACTTTCATTGAGATGGGTTGCCAAGCTTCTAAGAAATAATGAGTTTCCAAAATACCAGCAATTATTTTTTCACCCAATCTTGATGATACTTGGTGGTAATGATCAGTACACAAATCCCACTTGGCTCACCCAATTTTGTTCTTCTACGTTGAAGCGTTCGTCTACAGTAGCAGTTTTTATATTTAGGTTTCTGTCTGTTCTCTACTATATAGATAGATGAATTTGGAACTCTAAATCCAACATGGATTGTTGTAGCTCTTTGAAACTTGACAAAATAAAGGAGTTCTCAGTTTTGTCTCTATGGTTTGTTTCCTCTTCAAGTAGCCCTAGGCACAGACTGAGGAAAAGCACTTTCATTGAGAGGGGTTGCCAAGCTTCTAAGAAATAACGAGTTTCCGAAATACCAGTAAATATTTTTTCACCCAATTTTGATGATACTTGGTGGTAATGATCAGTACACAAATCCCACTTGGCTCACCAAATTTTGTTCTTCTAGGTTGAAGCGTTCGTCTACAGTAGCAGTTTTTATATTTAGGTTTCACTCTGTTCTCTCCTATATAGATAGATGAATTTGGAACTCTAAATCCAACATGGTTTGTAGTAGCTCTTTGAAACTTGACAAAATAAAGGAGTTCTCAGTTTTGTCTCTATGGTTTCTTTCCTCTTCAAGTAGCCCTACTCCCAGTCTGTGGAAAAGCACTTTCATTGAGAGGGGTTGCCAAGCTTCTAAGAAATTACGAGTTTCCGAAATACCAGGAAATATTTTTTCACCCAATCTTGATGATACTTGGTGGTAATGATCAGTACACAATTCCCACTTGGCTCACCAAATTTTTTTCTTCTAGGTTGAAGTGTTCGTCTACAGTAGCAGTTTTTATATTTAGGTTTCTGTCTGTTCTCTCCTATATAAATAGATGAATTTGGAACTCTAAATCCAACATGGATTGTAGTAGCTCTTTAAAACTTGACAAAATAAAGGAGTTCTCAATTTTGTCTCTATGGTTTGTTTCCTCTTCAAGTAGCCCTAGGCACAGACTGTGGAAAAGCACTTTCATTGAGAGGGGTTGCCAAGCTTCTAAGAAATAACGAGTTTCCGAAATACCAGCAAATATTTTTTCACCCAATTTTGATGATACTTGGTGGTAATGATCAGTACACAAATCCCACTTGGCTCACCAAATTTTGTTCTTCTAGGTTGAAGCGTTCGTCTACAGTAGCAGTTTTTATATTTAGGTTTCACTCTGTTCTCTCATATATAGATAGATGAATTTGGAATTCTAAATCCAACATGGTTTGTAGTAGCTCTTTGAAACTTGACAAAATAAAGGAGTTCTCAGATTTGTCTCTATGGTTTGTTTCCTCTTGAAGTAGCCCTAGGCACAGACTGTGGAAAAGCACTTTCAATGAGAGGGGTTGCCAAGCTTCTAAAAAATAACGAGTTTACGAAATACCAGCAAATATTTTTTCACCCAATCTTGATGATACTTGGTGGTAATGATGAGTACAAAGATCCCACTTGGCTCACCAAATTTTGTTCTTCTAGGTTGAAGCGTTCGTCTACAATAGCAGTTTTTATATTTAGGTTTCCCTCTGTTCTCTCCTATATAGATAGATGAATTTGGAACTCTAAATCCAACATGGATTGTAGTAGCTCTTTGAAACTTGACAAAACAAAAGGAGTTCTCAGTTTTGTCTCTATGGTTTGTTTCCACTTCAAGTAGCCCTAGGCACAGACTGTGGAAGCACTTTCATTGAGATGGGTTGCCAAGCTTCTAAGAAATAACGAGTTTCCAAAATACCAGCAAATACTTTTTCACCCAATCTTGATGATACTTGGTGGTAATGATCAGTACACAAATCCCACATGGCTCAAACAATTTTGTTCTTCTACGTTGAAGCGTTCATCTACAGGAGCAGTTTTTATATGTAGGTTTCACACTGTTCTCTCATATATAGATAGATGAATTTGGAACTCTAAATCCAACATGGTTGTAGTAGCTCTTTGAAACTTGACAAAATAAAGGAGTTCTCAGTTTTGTCTCTATGGTTTGTTTCCTCTTCAAGGAGCACTAGGCACAGACTGTGGAAAAGCACTTTCATTGAGAGTGGTTGCCAAGCTTCTAATAATTACAAGTTTCCGAAACACCAGCAAATATTTTTTCACCCAATCTTGATGATACTTGGTGGTAATGATAAGTACACAAATCCCACTTGGCTCACCCAATTTTGTTCTTCTACGTTGAAGCGTTCGTCTACAGGAGCAGTTTTTTATATTTAGGTTTCACTCTGTTCTCTCATATATAGATAGATGAATTTGGAACTCTAAATCCAACATGGTTTGTAGTAGCTCTTTGAAACTTGACAAAATAAAGAAGTTCTCAGTTTTGTCTCTATGGTTTGTTTCCTCTTTAAGTAGCCCTAGGCACAGACTGTGGAAGCACTTTCCTTGAGATGGGTTGCCAAGCTTCTAAGAAATAACGAGTTTCCAAAATACCAGCAAATATTTTTTCACCCAATCTTGATGATACTTGGTGGTAATGATCAGTTCACAAATCCCACTTGGCTCACCCAATTTTGTTCTTCTACGTTGAAGCGTTCGTCTACAGGAGCAGTTTTTATATTTAGGTTTCACTCTGTTCTCTCATATGTAGATAGATGAATTTGGAACTCTAAATCCAACATGGTTTGTAGTAGCTCTTTGAAACTTGACAAAATAAAGGAGTTCTCAGTTTTGTCTCTATGGTTTGTTTCCTCTTCAAGTAGCCCTAGGCACAGACTGTGGAAAAGCACTTTCATTGAGAGTGGTTGCCAAGCTTCTAAGAAATTACAAGTTTCCGAAACACCAGCAAATATTTTTTCACCCAATCTTGATGATACTTGGTGGTAATGCTCAGTACATAAATCCCACTTGGCTCACCAAATTTTGTTCTTCTAGGTTGAAGCGTTCGTCTACAGTAGCAGTTTTCATATTTAGGTTTCTGTCTGTTCTCTCCTATATAGATAGATGAATTTGGAACTCTAAATCCAACATGGATTGTTGTAGCTCTTTGAAACTTGACAAAATAAATGAGTTCTCAGTTTTGTCTCTATGGTTTGTTTCCTCTTCAAGTAGCCCTAGGCACAGACTGTGGAAAAGCACTTTCATTGAGAGGGGTTGCCAAGCTTCTAAGAAATAACGAGTTTCCGAAATACCAGTAAATATTTTTTCACCCAATTTTGATGATACTTGGTGGTAATGATCAGTACACAAATCCCACTTGGCTCACCAAATTTTGTTCTTCTAGGTTGAAGCGTTCGTCTACAGTAGCAGTTTTTATATTTAGGTTTCACTCTGTTCTCTCCTATATAGATAGATGAATTTGGAACTCTAAATCCAACATGGTTTGTAGTAGCTCTTTGAAACTTGACAAAATAAAGGAGTTCTCAGTTTTGTCTCTATGGTTTCTTTCCTCTTCAAGTAGCATTACTCCCAGTCTGTGGAAAAGCACTTTCATTGAGAGGGGTTGCCAAGCTTCTAAGAAATTACGAGTTTCCGAAATACCAGGAAATATTTTTTCACCCAATCTTGATGATACTTGGTGGTAATGATCAGTACACAATTCCCACTTGGCTCACCAAATTTTTTTCTTCTAGGTTGAAGTGTTCGTCTACAGTAGCAGTTTTTATATTTAGGTTTCCCTCTGTTCTCTCCTGTATAGATAGATGAATTTGGAACCATAATCCAACATGGTTTGTAGTAGCTCTTTGATTCTTGACAAAATAAAGAAATTCTGAGTTTTGTCTCTATGGTTTGTTTCCTCTTGAAGTAGCCCTAGGCACAGACTGTGGAAAAGCACTTTCAATGAGAGGGGTTGCCAAGCTTCTAAGAAATAACGAGTTTACGAAATACCAGCAAATATTTTTTCACCCAATCTTGATGATACTTGGTGGTAATGATGAGTACACAGATCCCACTTGGCTCACCAAATTTTGTTCTTCTAGGTTGAAGCGTTCGTGTACAGTAGCAGTTTTTATATTTAGGTTTCCCTCTGTTCTCTCCTATATAGATAGATGAATTTGGAACTCTAAATCCAACATGGTTTGTAGTAGCTCTTTGAAACTTGACAAAATAAAGGAGTTCTCAGTTTTGTCTCTATGGTTTCTTTCCTCTTCAAGTAGCCCTAGTCACAGACTGTGGAAAAGCACTTTCATTGAGAGGGGTTGCCAAGCTTCTAAGAAATTACGAGTTTCTGAAATACCAGGAAATATTTTTTCACCCAATCTTGGTGATACTTGGTGGTAATGATCAGTACACAATTCCCACTTGGCTCACCAAATTTTGTTCTTCTAGGTTGAAGCGTTCGTCTACAGTAGCAGTTTTTATATTTAGGTTTCCCTCTGTTCTCTCCTGTATAGATAGATGAATTTGGAACCATAATCCAACATGGTTTGTAGTAGCTCTTTGAATCTTGACAAAATAAAGAAATTCTGAGTTTTGTCTTATGGTTTGTTTCCTCTTGAAGTAGCCCTAGGCACAGACTGTGGAAAAGCACTTTCAATGAGAGGGGTTGCCAAGCTTCTAAGAAATAACGAGTTTACGAAATACCAGCAAATATTTTTTCACCCAATCTTGATGATACTTGGTGGTAATGATGAGTACACAGATCCCACTGGGCTCACCAAATTTTGTTCTTCTAGGTTGAACCGTTCGTGTACAGTAGCAGTTTTTATATTTAGGTTTCCCTCTGTTCTCTCTGATATAGATAGATGAATTTGGAACTCTAAATCCAACATGGTTTGTAGTAGCTCTTTGAAACTTGACAAAATAAAGGAGTTCTCAGTTTTGTCTCTATGGTTTCTTTCCTCTTCAAGTAGCCCTAGTCACAGACTGTGGAAAAGCACTTTCATTGAGAGGGGTTGCCAAGCTTCTAAGAAATTACGAGTTTCCGAAATACCAGGAAATATTTTTTCACCCAATCTTGATGATACTTGGTGGTAATGATCAGTACACAAATCCCACTTGGCTCACCAAATTTTGTTCTTCTAGGTTGAAGCGTTCGTCTACAGTAGCTGTTTTTATATTTAGGTTTCCCTCTGTTCTCTCCTGTATAGATAGATGAATTTGGAACCATAATCCTACATGGTTTGTAGTAGCTCTTTGAATCTTGACAAAATAAAGAAGTTCTGAGTTTTGTCTCTATGGTTTGTTTCCTCTTGAAGTAGCCCTAGGCACAGACTGTGGAAAAGCACTTTCAATGAGAGGGGTTGCCAAGCTTCTAAGAAATAACGAGTTTACGAAATACCAACAAATATTTTTTCACCCAATCTTGATGACACTTGGTGGTAATGATGAGTACACAGATCCCACTTGGCTCACCAAATTTTGTTCTTCTAGGTTGAAGCGTTCGTCTACAGTAGCAGTTTTTATATTTAGGTTTCCCTCTGTTCTCTCCTATATAGATAGATGAATTTGGAACTCTAAATCCAACATGGTTTGTAGTTGCTCTTTGAATCTTGACAAAATAAAGAAGTTCTGAGTTTTGTCTCTATGGTTTGTTTCCTCTTGAAGTAGCCCTAGGCACAGACTGTGGAAAAGCACTTTCAATGAGAGGGGTTGCCAAGCTTCTAAGAAATAACGAGTTTACGAAATACCAGCAAATATTTTTTCACCCAATCTTGATGATACTTGGTGGTAATGATGAGTACACAGATCCCACTTGGCTCACCAAATTTTGTTCTTCTACGTTGAAGCGTTCGTCTACAGTAGCAGTTTTTATATTTAGGTTTCCCTCTGTTCTCTCCTATATAGATAGATGAATTTGGAACTCTAAATCCAACATGGATTGTAGTAGCTCTTTGAAACTTGACAAAATAAAGGAGTTCTCAGTTTTGTCTCTATGGTTTGTTTCCTCTTCAAGTAGCCCTAGGCACAGACTGTGGAAGCACTTTCATTGAGATGGGTTGCCAAGCTTCTAAGAAATAACGAGTTTCCAAAATACCAGCAAATATTTTTTCACCCAATCTTGATGATACTTGGTGGTAATGATCAGTACACAAATCCCACTTGGCTCACCCAATTTTGTTCTTCTACGTTGAAGCGTTCGTCTACAGGAGCAGTTTTTATATTTAGGTTTCACTCTGTTCTCTCATATATAGATAGATGAATTTGGAACTCTAAATCCAACATGATTTGTAGTAGCTCTTTGAAACTTGACAAAATAAAGGAGTTCTCAGTTTTGTCTCTATGGTTTCTTTCCTCTTCAAGTAGCCCTAGTCACAGACTGTGGAAAAGCACTTTCATTGAGAGGGGTTGCCAAGCTTCTAAGAAATTACTAGTTTCTGAAATACCAGGAAATATTTTTTCACCCAATCTTGGTGATACTTGGTGGTAATGATCAGTACACAATTCCCACTTGGCTCACCAAATTTTGTTCTTCTAGGTTGAAGCCTTCGTCTACAGTAGCAGTTTTTATATTTAGGTTTCCCTCTGTTCTCTCCTGTATAGATAGATGAATTTGGAACCATAATCCAACATGATTTGTAGTAGCTCTTTGAATCTTGACAAAATAAAGAAATTCTGAGTTTTGTCTCTATGGTTTGTTTCCTCTTGAAGTAGCCCTAGGCACAGACTGTGGAAAAGCACTTTCAATGAGAGGGGTTGCCAAGCTTCTAAGAAATAACGAGTTTACGAAATACCAGCAAATATTTTTTCACCCAATCTTGATGATACTTGGTGGTAATGATGAGTACACAGATCCCACTTGGCTCACCAAATTTTGTTCTTCTAGGTTGAACCGTTCGTGTACAGTAGCAGTTTTTATATTTAGGTTTTCCTCTGTTCTCTCCTATATAGATAGATGAATTTGGAACTCTAAATCCAACATGGTTTGTAGTAGCTCTTTGAAACTTGACAAAATAAAGGAGTTCTCAGTTTTGTCTCTATGGTTTCTTTCCTCTTCAAGTAGCCCTAGTCACAGACTGTGGAAAAGCACTTTCATTGAGAGGGGTTGCCAAGCTTCTAAGAAATTACGAGTTTCCGAAATACCAGGAAATATTTTTTCACCCAATCTTGATGATACTTGGTGGTAATGATCAGTACACAGATCCCACTTGGCTCACCAAATTTTGTTCTTCTACGTTGAAGCGTTCGTCTACAGTAGCAGTTTTTATATTTAGGTTACCCTCTGTTCTCTCCTATATAGATAGATGAATTTGGAACTCTAAATCCAACATGGATTGTAGTAGCTCTTTGAAACTTGACAAAATAAAGGAGTTCTCAGTTTTGTCTCTATGGTTTGTTTCCTCTTCACGTAGCCCTAGGCACAGACTGTGGAAGCACTTTCATTGAGATGGGTTGCCAAGCTTCTAAGAAATAACGAGTTTCCAAAATACCAGCAAATATTTTTTCACCCAATCTTGATGATACTTGGTGGTAATGATCAGTACACAAATCCCACTTGGCTCACCAAATTTTGTAATTCTGGGTTGAAGTGTTCGTCTACAGTAGCAGTTTTTATATTTAGGTTTCTCTCTGTTCTCTCCTATATAGATAGATGAATTTGGAACTCTAAATCCAATATGGATTGTAGTAGCTCTTTGAAACTTGACAAAATAAAGGAGTTCTCAGTTTTGTCTCTATGGTTTGTTTCCTCTTGAAGTAGCCCTAGGCACAGACTGTGGAAAAGCACTATCAATGAGAGGGGTTGCCAAGCTTCTAAGAAATAACGAGTTTACGAAATACCAACAAATATTTTTTCACCCAATCTTGATGATACTTGGTGGTAATGATGAGTACACAGATCCCACTTGGCTCACCAAATTATGTTCTTCTAGGTTGAAGCGTTCGTCTACAGTAGCAGTTTTTATATTTAGGTTTCCCTCTGTTCTCTCATATATAGATAGATGAATTTGGAACTCTAAATCCAACATGGATTGTAGTAGCTCTTTGAAACTTGACAAAATAAAGGAGTTCTCAGTTTTGTCTCTATGGTTTATTTCCTCTTGAAGTAGCCCTAGGCACAGACTGTGGAAGCACTTTCATTGAGATGGGTTGCCAAGCTTCTAAGAAATAACGAGTTTCCAAAATACCAGCAAATATTTTTTCACCCAATCTTGATGATACTTGGTGGTAATGATCAGTACACAAATCCCACTTGGCTCACCCAATTTTGTTCTTCTACGTTGAAGCGTTCATCTACAGGAGCAGTTTTTATATGTAGGTTTCATTCTGTTCTCTCATATATAGATAGATCAATTTGGAACTCTAAATCCAACATGGTTTGTAGTAGCTCTTTGAAACTTGACAAAATAAAGGAGTTCTCAGTTTTGTCTCTATGGTTTGTTTCCTCTTCAAGTAGCCCTAGGCACAGACTGTGGAAAAGCACTTTCATTGAGAGTGGTTGCCAAGCTTCTAAGAAATTACAAGTTTCCGAAACACCAGCAAATATTTTTTCACCCAATCTTGATGATACTTGGTGGTAATGATAAGTACACAAATCCCACATGGCTCACCAAATTTTGTTCTTCTGGGTTGAAGTGTTCGTCTACAGTAGCAGTTTTTATATTTTGGTTTCTCTCTGTTCTCTCCTATATAGATAGATGAATTTGGAACTCTAAATCCAACATGGATTGTAGTAGCTCTTTGAAACTTGACAAAATAAAGGAGTTCTCAGTTTTGTCTCTATGGTTTGTTTCCTCTTCAAGTAGCCCTAGGCACACACTGTGGAAAAGTACTTTCATTGAGAGGGGTTGCCAAGCTTCTAAGATATAACGAGTTTCCGAAATACCAGCAAATATTTTTTCACCCAATTTTGATGATACTTGGTGGTAATGATCAGTACACAAATCCCATTTGGCTCACCAAATTTTGTTCTTCTAGTTTGAAGCGTTCGTCTACAGTAGCAGTTTTTATATTTAGGTTTCCCTCTGTTCTCTCCTGTAACATAGATGAATTTGGAACTCTAAATCCCACATGGTTTGTAGTAGCTCTTTGAAACTTGAAAAAATAAAGGAGTTCTCACTTTTGTCTCTGTGGATTGTTTCCTCTTCAATTAGCCCTAGGCACAGACTGTGGAAAAGCACTTTAATTGAGAAGGGTTGCCAAGCTTCTAAGAAATAAAGAGTTTCCGAAATACCAGCAAATATTTTTTCACCCAATCTTGATGATACTTGGTGGTAATGATCAGTACACAAATCCCACTTGGCTCACCAAATTTTGTTCTTCTACGTTGAAGCGTTCGTCTACAGTAGCAGTTTTTATATTTAGGTTTCTCTCTGTTCTCTCCTATATAGATGGATGAATTTGGAACTCTAAATCCAACATGGATTGTAGTAGCTCTTTGAAACTTGACAAAATAAAGGAGTTCTCAGTTTTGTCTCTATGGTTTGTTTCCTCTTCAAGTAGCCCTAGGCACAGACTGTGGAAGCACTTTCATTGAGATGGGTTGCCAAGCTTCTAAGAAATAACGAGTTTCCAAAATACCAGCAAATATTTTTTCACCCAATCTTGATGATACTTGGTGGTAATGATCAGTACACAAATCCCACTTGGCTCACCAAATTTTGTTCTTCTGGGTTGAAGTGTTCGTCTACAGTAGCAGTTTTTATATTTAGGTTTCTCTCTGTTCTCTCCTATATAGATAGATGAATTTGGAACTCTAAATCCAACATGGATTGTAGTAGCTCTTTGAAACTTGACAAAATAAAGGAGTTCTCAGTTTTGTCTCTATGGTTTGTTTCCTCTTGAAGTAGCCCTAGGCACAGACTGTGGAAAAGCACTTTCAATGAGAGGGGTTGCCAAGCTTCTAAGAAATAACGAGTTTACGAAATACCAACAAATATTTTTTCACCCAATCTTGATGATACTTGGTGGTAATGATGAGTACACAGATCCCACTTGGCTCACCAAATTATGTTCTTCTAGGTTGAAGCGTTCGTCTACAGTAGCAGTTTTTATATTTAGGTTTCCCTCTGTTCTCTCCTATATAGATAGATGAATTTGGAACTCTAAATCCAACATGGATTGTAGTAGCTCTTTGAAACTTGACAAAATAAAGGAGTTCTCAGTTTTGTCTCTATGGTTTGTTTCCTCTTGAAGTAGCCCTAGGCACAGACTGTGGAAGCACTTTCATTGAGATGGGTTGCCAAGCTTCTAAGAAATAACGAGTTTCCAAAATACCAGCAAATATTTTTTCACCCAATCTTGATGATACTTGGTGGTAATGATCAGTACACAAATCCCACTTGGCTCACCCAATTTTGTTCTTCTACGTTGAAGCGTTCATCTACAGGAGCAGTTTTTATATGTAGGTTTCATTCTGTTCTCTCATATATAGATAGATGAATTTGGAACTCTAAATCCAACATGGTTTGTAGTAGCTCTTTGAAACTTGACAAAATAAAGGAGTTCTCAGTTTTGTCTCTATGGTTTGTTTCCTCTTCAAGTAGCCCTAGGCACAGACTGTGGAAAAGCACTTTCATTGAGAGTGGTTGCCAAGCTTCTAAGAAATTACAAGTTTCCGAAACACCAGCAAATATTTTTTCACCCAATCTTGTTGATACTTGGTGGTAATGATAAGTACACAAATCCCACATGGCTCACCAAATTTTGTTCTTCTGGGTTGAAGTGTTCGTCTACAGTAGCAGTTTTTATATTTTGGTTTCTCTCTGTTCTCTCCTATATAGATAGATGAATTTGGAACTCTAAATCCAACATGGATTGTAGTAGCTCTTTGAAACTTGACAAAATAAAGGAGTTCTCAGTTTTGTCTCTATGGTTTGTTTCCTCTTCAAGTAGCCCTAGGCACACACTGTGGAAAAGCACTTTCATTGAGAGGGGTTGCCAAGCTTCTAAGATATAACGAGTTTCCGAAATACCAGCAAATATTTTTTCACCCAATTTTGATGATACTTGGTGGTAATGATCAGTACACAAATCCCATTTGGCTCACCAAATTTTGTTCTTCTAGTTTGAAGCGTTCGTCTACAGTAGCAGTTTTTATATTTAGGTTTCCCTCTGTTCTCTCCTGTAACATAGATGAATTTGGAACTCTAAATCCCACATGGTTTGTAGTAGCTCTTTGAAACTTGAAAAAATAAAGGAGTTCTCACTTTTGTCTCTATGGATTGTTTCCTCTTCAATTAGCCCTAGGCACAGACTGTGGAAAAGCACTTTAATTGAGAAGGGTTGCCAAGCTTCTAAGAAATAAAGAGTTTCCGAAATACCAGCAAATATTTTTTCACCCAATCTTGATGATACTTGGTGGTAATGATCAGTACACAAATCCCACTTGGCTCACCAAATTTTGTTCTTCTACGTTGAAGCGTTCGTCTACAGTAGCAGTTTTTATATTTAGGTTTCTCTCTGTTCTCTCCTATATAGATGGATGAATTTGGAACTCTAAATCCAACATGGATTGTAGTAGCTCTTTGAAACTTGACAAAATAAAGGAGTTCTCAGTTTTGTCTCTATGGTTTGTTTCCTCTTCAAGTAGCCCTAGGCACAGACTGTGGAAGCACTTTCATTGAGATGGGTTGCCAAGCTTCTAAGAAATAACGAGTTTCCAAAATACCAGCAAATATTTTTTCACCCAATCTTGATGATAATTGGTGGTAATGATCAGTACACAAATCCCACTTGGCTCACCCAATTTTGTTCTTCTACGTTGAAGCGTTCATCTACAGGAGCAGTTTTTATATTTAGGTTTCACTCGGTTCTCTCATATATAGAAACATGAATTTGGAACTCTACATCCAACATGGTTTGTAGTAGCTTTTTGAAATTGACAAAATAAAGGAGTTCTCAGTTTTGTCTCTATGGTTTCTTTCCTCTTCAAGTAGCCCTAGTCACAGACTGTGGAAAAGCACTTTTATGGAGAGGGGTTGCCAAGCTTCTAAGAAATTACGAGTTTCCGAAATACCAGCAAATATTTTTTCACCCAATCTTGATGATACTTGGTGGTAATGATCAGTACACAAATCCCACTTGGCTCACCAAATTTTGTTCTTCTAGGTTGAAGCGTTCGTCTACAGTAGCAGTTTTTATATTTAGGTTTCACTCTGTTCTCTCCTGTATAGATAGATGAATTTGGAACTCTAAATCCAACATGGATTGTAGTAGCTCTTTGAAACTTGACAAAATAAAGGAGTTCTCAGTTTCGTCTCTATGGTTTGTTTCCTCTTCAAGTAGCCCTAGGCACAGACTGTGGAAGCACTTTCATTGAGATGGGTTGCCAAGCTTCTAAGAAATAACGAGTTTCCAAAATACCAGCAAATATTTTTTCACCCAATCTTGATGATACTTGGTGGTAATGATCAGTACACAAATGCCACATGGCTCAGCCAATTTTGTTCTTCTACGTTGAAGCGTTCATCTACAGGAGCAGTTTTTATATGTAGGTTTCACTCTGTTCTCTCATATATAGATAGATGAATTTGGAACTCTAAATCCAACATGGTTTGTAGTAGCTCTTTGAAACTTGACAAAATAAAGGAGTTCTCAGTTTTGTCTCTATGGTTTGTATCCTCTTCAAGTAGCCCTAGGCACAGACTGTGGAAGCACTTTCATTGAGATGGGTTGCCAACTTCTAAGAAATAACGAGTTTCCAAAGTACCAGCAAATATTTTTTCACCTAATGTTGATGATACTTGGTGGTAATGATCAGTACAAAATTCCCACTTGGCTCACCAAATTTTGTTCTTCTGGGTTGAAGCGTTCGTCTACAGTAGCAGTTTTTATATTTAGGTTTCCCTCTGTTCTCTCCTGTAAGATAGATGAATTTGGAACTCTAAATCCCACATGGTTTGTAGTAGCTCTTTGAAACTTGACAAAATAAAGGAGTTCTTAGTTTTGTCTCTATGGATTGTTTCCTCTTCAATTAGCCCTAGGCACAGACTGTGGAAAAGCACTTTCATTGAGAGGGGTTGCCAAGCTTCTAAGAAATAAAGAGTTTCCGAAATACCAGCAAATATTTTTTCACCCAATCTTGATGATACTTGGTGGTAATGATCAGTACACAAATCCCACTTGGCTCACCAAATTTTGTTCTTCTACGTTGAAGCGTTCGTCTACAGTAGCAGTTTTTATATTTAGGTTTCTCTCTGTTCTCTCCTATATAGATAGATGAATTTGGAACTCTAAATCCAACATGGATTGTAGTAGCTCTTTGAAACTTGACAAAATAAAGGAGTTCTCACTTTTGTCTCTATGGATTGTTTCCTCTTCAATTAGCCCTAGGCACAGACTGTGGAAAAGCACTTTCATTGAGAAGGGTTGCCAAGCTTCTAAGAAATAAAGAGTTTCCGAAATACCAGCAAATATTTTTTCACCCAATCTTGATGATACTTGGTGGTAATGATCAGTACACAAATCCCACTTGGCTCACCAAATTTTGTTCTTCTACGTTGAAGCGTTCGTCTACAGTAGCAGTTTTTATATTTAGGTTTCTCTCTGTTCTCTCCTATATAGATGGATGAATTTGGAACTCTAAATCCAACATGGATTGTAGTAGCTCTTTGAAACTTGACAAAATAAAGGAGTTCTCAGTTTTGTCTCTATGGTTTCTTTCCTCTTCAAGTAGCCCTAGGCACAGACTGTGGAAGCACTTTCATTGAGATGGGTTGCCAAGCTTCTAAGAAATAACGAGTTTCCAAAATACCAGCAAATATTTTTTCACCCAATCTTGATGATAATTGGTGGTAATGATCAGTACACAAATCCCACTTGGCTCACCCAATTTTGTTCTTCTACGTTGAAGCGTTCATCTACAGGAGCAGTTTTTATATTTAGGTTTCACTCGGTTCTCTCATATATAGAAACATGAATTTGGAACTCTACATCCAACATGGTTTGTA